>NW_017099518.1:55507-66721 GCF_001412225.1 Nicrophorus vespilloides
TGTTGTGACGGAGTTGGCGAAATATCGTTATGTAGTGGATGGATGAAGGGAGAAGGACGGCTAAATGACGGATAATTCGGTCCCCTTTCTCTTTTTCGACGTTCGAACAATGCTCAATCAGAGGGTGAGCCCTGACATCATTAAGTGTCAAAATTCGTTGATCATGATGTATTGGTGAAATGATGATCATAATGATCATCGGGGAGGTGGTAATTAGTCGATTGGTAATTAGTACTGACCTGCAGAGCTGGGAATGGTAGCGTGAGGGCTCATGAATCCGCCAAGCTTCGCGCTGTGATGGTACGAGCTCATGAACAACTCGCTCTGGTACTTGTAGCTGCCTGGGTCACTGGTAGCCGGCTGCGTGGCTGCTGCCAATCCTTGAAAATCAAACTTGTACGCGTACCTCTTTCCATGGACTTTGGTCATTATGTTCTTGTCGTAGTAGTACCTATGGAACAACAGAGAACAGAACGAAAATAGGGGATGAGAAATTGGCTTATGAGATCAAAAAAAAAATACACACACATTGTAACAGTTGTTGATTGAAATAGTAAAAGGGAACGAGATAAAAAAAATACGCACATACACACACAGAACACATAACTCGTCCTATTGCAATCCAATTCGCCGGCAAATGGCATTTGCTACATTGGCCAGGGGATCAGAGGTTTTCTGGCTGGAAGGGACGAGGGTGGAACGGTGCACCGTTTCGTTTGGCCGATCGCTCTCTCTCTCCCTGAAAATAGCGAAGGGCGCAATCCCAGTCTGTTCATTTGCGGCAATTAGCGGCCGATAGCGGATAACGCAGTTAGCAGGGCCATTTTTCCCCATTTCTCATCGCGACGTGATTGTTTTACAAATGAAAAATTATTTTCGGATTCCGTCCAATATTGATCGAACGTTGCATAAAAATAAAAAAATAACTGGTAGGTCTCGTGCGATCGGAACTTTAAAGCGGAAAGATAAAACGACTTTATAATTACTATACGAATCGATAGAGATATGCCTCTCCATTGGTGAGCGATATGGATGGAGATATATAATATGAAGCCGAAATAGCTCAGTTGGGAGAGCGTTAGACTGAAGATCTAAAGGTCCCTGGTTCGATCCCTGGTTTCGGCAATTTCTTTTGTTATTAGAAGATCTGGAGATACACATCTTGTTATCTTTGATGCTATTACTTTCCGGAAGTGCAACTGTCAGAAATTGAGATATATCCGGCCGAAATAGCTCAGTTGGGAGAGCGTTAGACTGAAGATCTAAAGGTCCCTGGTTCGATCCCTGGTTTCGGCAATTGCTTTTGATACTAGAAGATCTCGAAATACATATCTTGTTATCTTTGATGCTCTTACTTTCCGGAAATGCAAATGTCAAAAATTGAGATATATCCGGCCGAAATAGCTCAGTTGGGAGAGCGTTAGACTGAAGATCTAAAGGTCCCTGGTTCGATCCCTGGTTTCGGCAATTCCTTTTGTTATTAGAAGATCCAGAGATACATATCTTGCGAACTGTGTTGCTGTGACTTTCCGGAAATGCAACTGTCAAAACTTGAGACATATTCGACTTAAATGATGGACTTTATTTCAATTGGAAATATGATATGCAATAAAGAATATACGAAAAGTGTTAAATTCCAAACACTTACTTATTGTCGGAGCACACAAACATTTAAAGTTTCGAAGAGTATTGCATAATAGGGATAATGGGACAATGCTAGTAATCTTGAAGAACGGTTTCAAGTTTGAATGGACGCAACTTCTTGGTGTGTGCTCGAAGAATGGAGAGAGTTCGGATGCGCGACGTCTCGATCCAACAAGTCCATTAGATCCCTGGGAGAAGGCTTCGATGTGAACCGTCGCCTCAGTCCCCACCGCTTCACCGACCCCAAGCCGGAACCCAGGGGGGATGAAGAAAGTCTGTTGCATGGGATGCGATGGAAAGACGGACATACAATTTCCGGATCGGGCTGCAGATATAATTGCGAAATCAATAAGAACGGCGACGGCGGAATCCGGAGGATGTGGCAGTCTCCGGCACACTCAGGGCCCGGAACTCGCCGCCGGACTTTACCACCGGACACGCTAATATGCTTCGGCCCACAATACACCGGCCCTTATATACATACATACACACACACTCATATATACATGCATGCAGATGTCCGAAACAAACGGCCCGTAAATGTTTAATATGTTAATAACGTTGCCCTACGATTTACATACGGGCATTCCAACCCTCAAGTCCGGAGCAAGCTTTGTTTATCATTACCACCTACACCTAAATAGGTCATCACTGTAAAGTACAGTTCAATTATCCATAATAACCTTAATAACATTTCTGTCTTATTTTAGATGACTTTTTTCAATAGGTCATAAAATCCTAATACATATTTCAATCAACTTATAGTATTCTAATTTAAACTTGGTATGTTCTTGAAGAATGAACAATTGAATAATTGTGTCTTACCTCAGAGCTCTTGAGAGTTTATCGTAATTCATGTTGGGCTTGGACTTCCTTTCGCCCCATCTGCGTGCGACTTCGTCGGGATCGGTGAGCTTGAATTCACCGTTCGTGCCTTCCCATGTGATGCACGCTGCATTCGAGGAGTCGCTCAGCAATTCCAAGAGGAACTGCCACAGCTGTATCTGCCCGGAGCCTGGAAACACACACAATTTCAACAATAACAACAACGGCGAAAGCAACAGCAAAAATTTGACTTTCAAATGTGGCTCGACATGTAAATGCGCGGAAGGAAACGAACGCATGTTCTGCCATGATTTAGTCGCATGCACCTGGATCCCTGACACATGCTAATAGTAATTTACATAAAAACACTTATTACCCCCCCGTCCGGCTAATATGAATAAATATTACTCTATTATTAGTACAGATAGTGTTCACCCCCGCTTTTCGTCGGACCACGAACCGCCTCACTAATTGAAACGCCGATTTAATAATAATGCCCGAGGGGCTCGTGCTTCGAAAACTCCGTTTCCCGCAATTCTTTTACACCTGGATCCTGATTTGAATAATCAATGTCTAAATGACTACATTTTCGAAGAACACTCAATATCCATATAATATTCCACACACTAATTGTATCTGCCATTACCATACACATCATACCTTCAGAATTTACTATATCCTAAAATGAATGCTTATTCTTATAATTAGCAATTAATTAAACTAAATTTATATTATATCGTTTATTTTTATTGAATTATTGATAATTATAAATATTTTTTTTATAAATTCAGTTTTATGTCTTAGCACCAATTAGATAGAAATCTCCTAAAAATAGCGTGAACAACGCATACGAAAAATCGTACTTGTTAGATAAGAATTTTTATAAATTACTACATCAATTTGGTTTCGTGTATAAATAATCGTGTGCATTATTTACATTTTAATCTTTTCGTTGAATTTAATCCAATTTATGTATAATTTTATTTTCATTAATGATAGAATTTTCGAATATAGTTTATAATCAGTATTAGGTAGTGTTGTGTCCAACCGTTATTATTACAATTATTATTGTTAATATAGTGTCTCTTAGTCGCCATAATAAATATATACATCATCATAAAGGTAGTTTTCATCGAGACCAGCTACTGAAAGAACATCGCTCATATTTTCAACCAGACGCAGAATTGGCAAAATCCGTATAAGAGCAGTCTTATCAAAATCGTGCTTACTCCTCAAACTCCCACCCCTTGCTTAGTTAACTTTATACGTAGAGTAAGGATTTGTAATTAGTCTTAGGAAGAACGCTAAACAATCAACTACTGGGTGAAGAACCACAATAAAGCAAACACTTTGAAGAATATTTTAATAATAAACCAAAAGTAAAATTCGTTCAATTCATTATTTACCAAACCTAAGGCTCCACAACAGACAACAGAAGAAGATATCCCACAGTGTCCAGAAAACCATCCCTGGGACACGACATTAGACTTACGTAATAAATTTCCAAGTTTTATTATCTTTAACTTTCTTTTTAGACTATTTTCAGATTAATATCGAATGCTTCCTTTCTGCGCTAATTTTAACGTATTTAATTTCCACGAAATGACTTCCATCGAGCTAAATGAATCTCGGTGATTACCTAATGACGTGATAAGCAAACGACGTCCTTTATACGGTTGATAATTCTCCGGAACGGCAGAAGGGAATTAGGAGAAAGTCCTCGATTAAGTTTCCGTTCTGCGCTCGAAGTGGGCCGATTTGGGGAAAAACAATCGCATGCGAAGCGAGAATCAAATAACCAAATATGTCAGGTAATTTAGCATGACGCAACGCCGAGCCACGTGGCTGCAGGTCACGACTTTAGCCTACGTTCTTTTACCAATCGCTTGAGTTCGAGGGGGTTCCCCGTGTGAAACAAACGAAAAACATAGGAAACGGAATCGAAGCCACCCCTCGAAAACAAAACAAAAAAAAAAGAAGAAAACTACTAAACAGGGTCAGAAAGCTATCATTAAACGGACATTAGCTACTAAAATAATGATTTAGTGCGGCTAAGGTTTGCGAGCGGATTTCGTTTTTATTATTTTAGTTACGTTCCGATTTTAATTTCTCGCTCAGCCCCAAACGCTGACGCCGCCGCCTCCCTCCGCCTGTAAATCTGTCGGCCACACCCTCGCATTTTGACCCCTACTGAAATATTCATTATGAGTAATAAGTCACCGACGTCGGTGGGATAATTTTATTTACATTAGTAAATACACATTACCGATGCGATTCAAATTAGGGTGCAAATACGTAACGGATTTTTATTGCCCCCAATGTTTCATTCGAACGCAATTAACGCCGAGTTCGAGTTCGTCCAACGTTCTTACATTATTTAACATCAACTGATTCATTCTATTATTTAACTGTCATCTAAATTCTTAGAAAACATAGCAAACAGAAAATGTAATTGAAATTTATATAAACTTTGTATGGTGTAGTAATTGTTAATCTGCAAATTTTGGTAAAAATTAAGTAACGTTAAATTAAATCTCGAAATGTCTTCGTATTTTAGTAAATTTTTCAAAAAGTACAAAAGTTAGTACAAATATTGAAGATGGTAATTGAAGCTGAATAACTGAGGAATAAGTCGAATATGAATTAACGCCGAGTTCGAGTTCGTCCAACGTTCTTACATTATTTAACATCAACTGATTCATTCTATTATTTAACTGTCATCTAAATTCTTAGAAAACATAGCAAACAGAAAATGTAATTGAAATTTATATAAACTTTGTATGGTGTAGTAATTGTTAATCTGTAAATTTTGGTAAAAATTAAGTAACGTTAAATTAAATCTTGAAAAAGCAATGTCTTCGCATTTTAGTAAATTTTTCAAAAAGTACAAAAGTTAGTACAAATATTGAAGATGGTAATTGAAGCTGAATAACTGAGGAATAAGTCGAATATGAAGAAACGTTAAATTAATCCTCAAAAAAAAAAACATTGGCTTTACAATAAAGATGGTAATTGTAGGTGAATAATTGAATTTTAAGCTAGTTAGTTGTATTTCGCTGTAAAATTTCTTGTATCTACATTCTGAATTAATATTGATCTTCGTTTTATAAATAATTCGATCTAAATAATATTCAAACTCGCCATTATTTTCTCTCAGCGATAAGATTTTCAATTTAAAATGCATTTTAATAATGAAGAAAAATTTAAATCCGCGCATTATCGACTGGCCAAGTTTATGGTTCAGAGATTAATAACCTGAGATTGCTATTTCGAAAAACGATTTGCGGTGTGTGTACAAGAAAAGGGTTGGCTCCGTCGCTTTATTCAATACAAACTAAAAATTCCAATTTTAATATGTATATGTGTAATTATATTATATATACATATAATATAAATCGTTTTCTTTTTTGTTACTCTCGGCAAGTTTTCTTATCATCGGTTACTATTAGCTACCATTTCGATGCTATAAGAGGTTTCGTGATTCAATTTTAATGCGGCGCTGTTTTTAATGCGATTTAAATTATCGAAGGGTGGTTCTCCTGCTGCCGTCGTTGCAAGGGTCGTGCCGCGGGGGCGGTTGATCATAATCTCGCGATCTGTTCTCGCGATAACCGCAGAAAGTAATCGTGGGAAGTGTAGACTAATTATAGCGAGTCCAGGTTGAGAAATATTGAAATCCTTTGTTTATCGCACTTTGCGTTACGCATATTCAGGTTGTCTGCGTTTGATTATTTAGTTTCTAAAATGAAATCAGTATTGATATTTACCTGAACTAGCTAGTCTGCTGCTCGTCGGTCCAAACATCTGGTAAGGATCTGTAAATAAATGGACAGCAATTAGATACAATTGCAAAGTGGATTGCAAATAGGAATTGAAATTGTTGAGCAGGAAATCAGGCTCTCATCTGAAGAACGTTCTTTTTGCCGGTGTTTGGCGAAGGGGTGTAATTTAATTTGCGAACGGAGTAATGAACACACGGCGTGTGTTTCGTCCACTCGTCCACTCATTCATTCAATAAAGGATCCAGTGTGTGGCGAATAAAAGTAATTAGGTGCTTTGGGTCAATCAAAGACACCCGGAGGGTAGATTTCGTATGGCGAATGGGGGGTGGTTACGGGCGCGCGAGAAAAAACCCTTTCTACCACTTCAATTTGCCGCGAGACGAGAGCCCTTTAGACCGACGTTCGTTCACTATTTAGATGCAGACGTGATACAAACAGGGGGTGCAAAAGAAAAAGAAAGAAGCGAGGAGAAAGAAAGTGTTTAGTGCTTTTGTTCCGGGGCTTCTATTAAACGCAATCAAGAAACTAGCGCTCCAATCCCCTACACAACTCGGATGGACATAATTCCTTTCGTTTTTTTTTTTGTAATTTTTTTTTTACCCATTTCCAGCCGTAAACATGTTATGTTTACGATGGTAACACGGCCATTTTCTTTCAACTTTCTCTCATTAAACCGGAACACGCGAAGCTCAGAACCAATCGTTACTATTATTACCATCACCGTTGATTTTCGGCTGCAGGTTTTTCAAATGGTCATGCAAGTATGTTGGGGTTGGGGTGGGTTGTTTGTGTAAATATTTGCGGACGACGGGTGCTTTATTTGCGGAGGCCCGAGGCGGCTAATGCATGTGACCTTGCTGTGCAAACATCGATGATTTGCCGAATATTCCCTTATGATCGAACGCGCAAACATCGTAAGCCTTGACCCATCGTCATTGTCGCTAGCTACCATTGCTTTTATCATCTGGGACGAACGTCGCGTGCTCACGCCAATCCAAGACGATTCTTCGAGATAAGTCTTTCGATGTCATGCTTTACCTTGATTTTAATAACCCTGGCTTAATCTCACCCTCGAGGGATAAAACCAACCTCCCTTATGTTTCGTTCCTTGGGGACGTTCGACCCAGGGGTCCAATAACTCGACGATTGATTCAATAATTACCTCCCTCTTTCTCTCACCCTATTCGAGGCACAAGTCTTTTCGTCGGCAATCATTCTTTCATTACGTCGCATCGATCCGTTCGTCTCGAATTTCGTGCAAAGACAAATTCTCACTCTCTCTCGTGGACTTCGATTTCTTCAGATCTGATCAGATATTCTGCACAGTGGCTGACGGTGTAATGTAATATGTTTGACGTCTCGGCTTGTTGTTCACCCCTTGTATTAGGGGTTGAGCTGTCATGCGGTGGCGCCTTGGAGCCAACCGTGCGAGACGGCCACACTTCATCCACCCTGCCACACACATTCTACACAATAAATCGCAGACTATACCACCAACCAGTGCACACTCGTCGTCGCACATCAGATAAAGGACACGATCCTTTATTTTACTTTTTTATTCGTTTTACGGTTATATTTTTCAGACGCACGTACAAGTTGAAAAATAGAATACAACAAAAAAACAAATAACATCAAACGAAAAAGAAGTAGATTTGTTGTATAATATATCTCACACGAGCTATCAGATAGCAATAGACTTATTGTTGTCTTTCATACTATATTTATAAATTAACTTTGATATAAACTTTTTTCATGTATTTTTTCAACATATTTCATTTAATGATACTTGCCTCTCTAGGAAAATCTCTACATCATAGTTAATACATCTCTAGATCTTCTATTATTAAAAGTAATTGCCGAAACCAGGGATCGAACCAGGGACCTTTAGATCTTCAGTCTAACGCTCTCCCAACTGAGCTATTTCGGCCGGATATATCTCAATTTCTGACAGTTGCACTTCCGGAAGTAACAGCATCAAAGTTAACAAGATGTGTATCTCCAGATCTTCTAGTATCAAAACTAATTGCCGAAACCAGGGATCGAACCAGGGACCTTTAGATCTTCAGTCTAACGCTCTCCCAACTGAGCTATTTCGGCCAGATATATCTCAATTTTTGACATTTGCATTTCCGGAAAGTTACAGCATCAAAGATAACAAGATATGTATCTCGAGATCTTTTAGTATCAAAACTAATTGCCGAAACCAGGGATCGAACCAGGGACCTTTAGATCTTCAGTCTAACGCTCTCCCAACTGAGCTATTTCGGCCGGATATATCTCAATTTTTGACAGTTGCATTTCCGGAAAGTACAGCATTAAGTTCGCACAATTTGTATCTCTAGATCTTCTAATAACAAAAGGAATTGCCGAAACCAGGGATCGAACCAGGGACCTTTAGATCTTCAGTCTAACGCTCTCCCAACTGAGCTATTTCGGCCGGATATATCTCAATTTCTGACAGTTGCACTTCCGGAAAGTAACAGCATCAAAGATAACAAAATTTGTATCTCCAGATCTTCTAGTATCAAAACTAATTGCCGAAACCAGGGATCGAACCAGGGACCTTTAGATCTTCAGTCTAACGCTCTCCCAACTGAGCTATTTCGGCCGGATATATCTCAATTTCTGACAGTTGCACTTCCGGAAAGTACAGCATCAAAGATAACAAGAATTTGTATCTCTAGATCTTCTAGTATCAAAAGTAATTGCCGAAACCAGGGATCGAACCAGGGACCTTTAGATCTTCAGTCTAACGCTCTCCCAACTGAGCTATTTCGGCCAGATATATCTCAATTTTTGACAGTTGCATTTCCGGAAAGTAACAGCCTCACAGTTCGCAAGATATGTATCTCTAGATCTTCTAATAACAAAAGGAATTGCCGAAACCAGGGATCGAACCAGGGACCTTTAGATCTTCAGTCTAACGCTCTCCCAACTGAGCTATTTCGGCTTATAAATATATCTCCATTTATTCCTCTTACGAACTAAGTTTTTTTTTTTTTAATTTTTAGGATCAAACATAGAATTATAAAATACTTGCCTGGTTGACGTAAATGTCCATGTGGATCTAATGATGCTTTTGTCATTCCGGATAAACTGTTTGTACCATAACCTAGAACAAAGACACAAAATGTATAGAATGATTTAAAATATAAATAAAATACAAATAGAAAACTAGTCATACTAAATAAAGTAGAAACGAAATAGGAATATAAAGGGAAAACAAGGGTTTGGAAGTCAAATGGCTTTTATTTTGCTGATCGGTGATTGTGCTGGGGCGACGGCATTTGCTTCAGCGGGTTTAGTTTCCACGGCTCACTTGTACCGTGTGTTTGAGTGTCCGGTGATGCGGAAACCGACACGGGAATCCTTTCCGCAGGATCAATTCCATCCTCTCTCGCATCGCTATCATCGAGATGAGATATATATATATATATATATATATATGCTTAGGAGGGAAAAGTAAAATGAAAATAAATAAAATCTAATCGTGGATTGAAGAAGCTCCCCGGTATTGTTTTGTAAATGTTATGTGATTGCCCCATTATGATAATACCTAGCCCGATGGGTATGTAGGAGGGATGATGAGGCATGTTTTGAGGGGTTAATGCGTTGGAGGGAGGTTTCCTTTGATCTATAGTGTTACAATCACGGCAAAATTTGTGTGAGCCGCGTGAATAACAATCGGATTGCGTGCTCGGAAAGCAGAACGGCAGCTAAACATGCGCTCGCACCTCCAGTCAAAACCTTGTTCCATCCAGCAGAGTTGGGGGAGGCGGAGAAAGGGTGGAAATGTAAAAAAAAGTGTAGAGAAAGATAGAGAGATTGTGTGTGTGTGTGAGAGAGAGAGAAAGAAAGAGGGAGAAAGAAGTGTCTCCTCCACCCCTAGCGATATTATTTTGGAAGCACATACACACACATAATACTGTCAAGTTAAAATTATCTTAACAGCATGATTGACATCCCCATTGAATATTAGTAAATGAAAACGCGGAATATGAACGATCGTTTAATGGAATTCTCCTGTTATCCGATTTTGGGATACGTTCGTCGTTATCTACGTATGTTCGGAGCGCGCGTGGATTGGAACCCTCCGGACAACAATGCAAAACCTAAAAACCAAAGCCAAAAGCGCGAATCTGACACGTCTATCGGACGACGTTTTCCCCGATCCGATCCACCCATTGTCTGTCCTTCCACCGAAAGCGGAAAGCAACAAAAAAAAAATCCGGAAAATTTGCAAATGCAAAGACGGAGGAGGAGTGGTTGTCGGCGGAGGCGCGGGGTTCAGGCGGAGCAGTTAATCCTGGACCAGTTGATTGGGTTCCCGGAAGAGGAAAGAGTCCTTCCTTCCCGGACTCCCGGACCGAATGTCCTTTTCCGATTCCGCGTCCTATCGTCGACACGCTTCAATGGTTCCCATTATTATTTTTCTCCCGTTCCCTTCCTTCGCTTCTTTCCTTTCATTTCGTTTCCTCGCTCCAGTTATTTCATTTTTTTTTATTTTACTTCTTTTTCTAATGGATTTGCTTTATTTTAAAGGCACTTCCCTCCCAAAGATTCGAACGGAATTACAATTATTGGCGATCTGCATTCATCCTGCTCCTTTTTAATTTTACAATTTTCTTTTTTTTTGTTTCCTTTCTTCGGGTAGAATTAAATTTACAATTTTAAATCGTATTCAATAATACTATGAATTAAATTATATATTTATATTCATGTTTATATCCTCGAGAACTTTTAAATCGACAAGAAATCTATATAAAACCATTATATAAAATACATTGATAGATATACAATATATACATTTTGAAGTCATAACTGATAACTATTTCGTTCCGATATATCTCAATTTTTAAAATTTACACTTTTGGTAAGTTAAACCATCATTGATAATAAGATTTATATCTCTATATCTTCTAATATCAAAAGTAATTGCCGAAACCAGGGATCGAACCAGGGA
>NW_017099519.1:0-4632 GCF_001412225.1 Nicrophorus vespilloides
TTACAATTTAATGCTAACAAATATAAAATATTTTTATATAATTGAATTTTTTAATTTTATATTTGTTTCGTTGAAAATTAACCAATTGTTATTAAATAATTAATCAATTTTTATCAATTATTAGAAAATTTCCTAAAATTATTTAAAAAGTATTTTTTAAATCTTCATTAATTTATTAAAACTTAACTAGTGGCAAAACTAGCACGGTTACACGATCTACGTTAGAAAGTCGACAAAAGACCGACATTTTTTTTATCTAAAATATTACGTATTTAAAATTAAATTACTTATTGCTATTACATAATTCAAATTTTCTTATCGAAAATATTTTTTTAATTTCTACTTATTCAATGATGACTAAATATATTGACAAAATTTCATAAAGTGTATCAATTTTCAATAGATGAAATTACATAACATAATTCACTTTTTCTTATGGAAAACCATTGTTCACTTGATCAACTATTATCAATTACAATTTAATGCTAACAAATATAAAATATTTTTATATAATTTAATTTATTATTTTATATTTGTTTCGTTGAAAATTAACCAATTGTTATTAAATAATTAATCTATTTTTATCAATTATTATAAAGTAAAATTATTTAAAAATTGTATAAAACAAGTATTTTTTAAATCTTCATTAATTTATTAAAACTTAACTAATGGTAAAACTAGCATTTTTTTGTAGTATTTTTTTTTAAACGTTTTGCAAGCTTTTAATAAATTATGGACAAGGGTTCACTTGACGTTTACACTATGAACGTTAGAAAGTTGATAAAAGAAAAGGACCCTTCTTTTTTGGAAGGTAAAAAAGTATTTATCAGAATTAGAAAGTTGGGTTTTTTTAACAGAGATTTATGTGTAAATGTTTTGTCAACTTTTTGGAAAAATTGATAGAAAGAAAGGGCCAAAATAGGCGGCGGCTCTTCGATTATGGCGAAGCCGATGGTGACGAAGATGGTGGCCGCGCCGAGGATCATTAGGCATTCTGCGCGGAGAGCCGAGTAAAAAGAGTAATTAATACCATGGCCGTAATGGACGTCCGAAGCCCTTATTAAGAGTAAAAATCCTGGACCGCAATCCGGTCATTAATATAAGAACAATTAGTGCCTATATAGATTCTAAGATCGGGTCGACCGCACAGCGAGAGCGAGGATAACTGAAATGGTTCAGATTTCATTTGAGCGAAGGGTTTTATGCAACAACGTGTAAACAATGCGACCGTTGCCTTTTTCGTAATTCTAGGTAAGGTCCGTCGAGGATCTGTGGCTGCAAGAAGAAGGCTTGATACTACTACCAGCTAGTTCTTCGCCTCCTTTGTTAGGAGATCACTCTCCATCCACAACCTCTCCATCTCTCCGCGTGCCTTACCGTTAGCGACAATTGTAATCAGCCTGAATCTTAATTAGTGACCACCCATGAGGATAGTTTTATCCCGAGCCATTAGCACGAGCTAATGGCATTTACTATTTTTAGCCAAACGGAAAGAATACAAACATGAAAACAACTACAACAAAACAAAGAAACAACAAGACGAACAGATCCTTCTTCCCAACCCCAAATCCGTCGAAGGATAATAAAAACAAAAGGACGAAATATGATAATAACTCATTCAATTGTTTCAATTCGGATTCGCGGAACGCGCGCTTTAATTAACCAGCATTCTTTCTGCATCCATTTCCCACGTGGAAAAGAATCCCGTTCATATGAATTAAATAATTTCATATATATAGATATAAGGAGGTTGGTTCTTTTAAGCGGCGGGGAGGATTGGCAAAAATTAATAGGAATGCAGTGTGTACAATGGAATTCTGCTCGCATGCGAGGAGCACGGCGCACCGAAACCAAAACAAAAACGAGGAACAAACGAAAAGCAACAAACAAACAGCAAAAAGAAGAAGTAAAAAAAGAAGGTATGAGAGAAGCTCGGAGGAGAAGCTGAGGAGGATATAGGTATAGTGTTAGTAGAGGATGGAGAGCGAAACGGGTGGAAAGGACGCGAGAGAGGAGAGAGAGCCTGAAAAATCAAAATAAAAGAGATGAGTAATGGCGTCGGACTTGCTCAACCTGTATTTCATGCTCCCATGTCGACTTCATTAAAGACCGTCAAACTCTGAAACCGCATCGACAAATATTCAACGTTCTACGTTATAATTACTTTCAAAAGCGATCGGCGTAGAGTGAGAGAGAGACAGAGAGATTTAAAGAGAAGGAAAAAGGATTGAGGGAAAGAGAAAATAAGATGAAGGAGTAGAATGTAAGACAGAGAGATGGATTGAGAAAAGTGTTGTTGAGGAGGGTAGAGCGGAACGGGTCCGAAAAGACGATGCGAATATGCGTTCGGCCCCTGATAAGTAAGTGAAATATTACATAATTTAATGTTCGCCGGTTCTGGTCACGTTCGCCGCGAATACCTGCAACAATAAATAACAGATATGGTCCGCAGCGCGTGCAACTCTTCTTTCTGTCTACGGCATAAACATATCCAAAGGAGAAGAGTTCATTAATGCAAACGCCAAAAAGGAACAAGAGAATGAGAGAAAATAAGAAGGATGAGATATACGAATACCAAGTGGGCTCTCAGCTCCAATTTGAGGAAGCATTGTACTTCTGAACGAATACAATAGCAATACTATCGGATAAAGGCTTCAAATTCTTTAAGAATCATCCTTGTTCTTAAACTTAAGTGTTTCAAAAATATTTATATTTTTATTTATGCTTATTCTCAAATTTTATTGTTTAACGAAAATTGATGAAAAACTACTATTAATATAAAGTTTGACCTGAGATAGACCAATGTTTTCAATCAAGACGCAGAAAACCGTAAAAGTTTGGGAACTCCTGGTTTAACCTGAGTATTTTACAAAATATACTGAAAAGTTTTGTTCAAATTGACACAAAATTTAGTATTTCCCATGAATATTTTCATTCTTGTTTTAAAAACTTATTATATTTTATAAACATATATTTTTGTAAAACTGATTCAAACTTTGTTATTTCAAGTCCATATATATTTAACAAAATTTTAGTTTTCAACTACAAAATTTTGAAAATTTTAATCGTCTCAATGAAATTCTCATAATAAAGTAGTGAAATGTAAGAAGAATACTGAAATTTATATAAATTCGAAAATATTCGAAAGTAGAGAAATTTATGAAAAATACCGAAATTTGTATGAGTTTATGAAACTAAATTCAAATATATTCTGAAAGATTAGCGCTGTAAAATATTAAACAAATTCTTGTAATTTACTGTAAAGTTAATACGTCTGAATGAAAGTTTGAATACGAAAATTAACTGGAAAAAAAGTATAAATAATTATAACAATTATTAAACTATAAAATTGATATAAAATATTTACATTATTTTCAATTAGGTAGAATATTTCCCTAAAATACTTGAAAAAAAACATCAAATATTGGTTTTTATTTACTATTGTTATAATAAAACAATATTAACTGTACTAAAATGAAGTATAAATATTTTAAAATATGTGCTTTAATATATATATATATTTGTTCATTATGTTAAAATTGTATTAAAACGAAAATCATTAAAAATTAATTGAATTAGCAAGTGTAGAATCTAAAGATTTATTATCAATTTAAAATTAACGTGAAAAGTATCAAATAATAAACAGTGGTTGTAAGTTTTTTTAAATAATCCAATTTCAAGTTGGTATTTGATTCTTCTATTTTTTTCTTCTTGTGCAAACGTTCGAAGGATGAATGGCAAAAACTTTCTTTCGCTTTCTTCGGGAGGAAACTTATGATTGGTTCGGTGTAGGGAAATGGCCAACGCGAGACATATTGGTCCGTGAGGCCCCACCCGTCTGATTTATGACCGAAAACATGGAGGGTGAACGAAAGAATGGAAGCAGCAGCAGCACCCTTCTTCCTCTCTCTCTACTCCATCACCCCCGCACTGCATCCTTCTTTAAGGTAGATAGATTATAGGTAGATACGCGTGTCCAGAAATTAATATGAATCGCACCCTCTCGGACCACAAAACAAATCTTTTCTTTTGGCGATATGAAAGGTACAAAAAAAGAAAGAAAAAGCGAAAAAAATAAAGGAGAGAAAAAGAGAGAAGCAGACACATTCCACGTTTCGTTAATTCAAAAAAAAAAAGAGTGGCAGAAAACAGAGAGAACCTTTTTGGGTGGCCATTCGAAACCACTTCAGCAGAAAATTCACACATCCCACTTTTCACTTCTTTTTGGCGGGTAATAATTTATAGGAGTTTATTTTGAAAACACCTTTTGTACCTTTTGGAGAAAGCTTAGAAGAAGAAAGTTCGCCCTCTTTCAAAACAATATTTTCTATTATTTTCATTATTATCGTCGTTTAAAAGATGAAAAATAAAACTTACATGATAATGCGGTATACACAATAAACGAAAACTGCTGTAGCCTTCCAAATACATGAACGTCTTTACTTCAATTTCACAAGAAAATTGCATTATTTCTTTCATACATATTTTTCACTTCAAATATTTTACTTTCATTCCAAAAAAGAAAACATATTTGATTTATTACTACTAACATTTGACTTTTTTCGTTCATTATAAATTTCTATATTTATATATCCAATATTAGAGTTGATTTTTTAAATATTGATTTAATTA
>NW_017099519.1:4638-7748 GCF_001412225.1 Nicrophorus vespilloides
TATAATTATTACAAAAAATAAATACATTGAAATACAAAAATTTTAATTTTCTTATATAATTTTTAAAATATTTTGAAATATTGTCAATATATTTATATTAAGTGCTAGTGCTTCTTTTTGTAAATTAAATTTGTTTAAAAGTAAATATTTATTATTTGAATGAGTTGAAAAAAGTGTAATATAGAATTCATTATGATTTATATAAAAATTTGGTAATTTCCAATAATTTTAACAAATTTTTATCTAATTTTTACAATATGAATTTTTCAAATATTTATTGGAACAAAAAAAATAATTTTATATAAAATAATCCAAATTTATGTGCAATGAAAATTTTATAGTAAAATTTAAAAAATCCAACATTTATTGTCTCTTTGTATGAATGAATTTGCATTTTTTTTTCTATTATTTATTTCTTTGATTAATTTAGTTTATTTGTGTGTTTTTATTAAGATTTATTGTATAATTTGTATAAATTAGTATAAATTTTCAATCAAATACTTTTGAAAATTTTTACTAATTTAAAGAAATTACCACAAATTTTCACTTAAGTTAATTTTTGTACAAATATTTTGAAAAAAAAATGGTTTTTCATATACAAAATGGTGAATTTTCCAAAAATTTCAAATACATCTTCCATTTCTCTTGTGTGAGATGGGCTTTCGTAACGCCGCGCCGCCTGTTCACAGTGTAGCCACCGGTCGATAGATGGCGCTGGTGCTCTTCGTGCAGGATGGGCGCTTCACAGAACCAACGCGGAGGGCGCCACTGCAGAACTGAGGGCGCGCTTTAAAAAAATCCAGCAGGACGACGAGGAAAAGTTTGCTGGGCGCAACACTAATGGACGGTTTGATGTGCATTTTTAATTGCCCGTCGGGTGGGCGATGATGATGATCATCACTAGACCAGAGAGATGATTCCACTCATTTAATTACTAATTGCCGCAGAGTTACACGTTCTCGGGGCGTGCATATTTACGGAAAATTATTTATTAATGGAAACAGCATTAACACCGATTTTTTTGCGCCTTTCCTGCAGCGCGCGCGTTAAACAGAGACAGCTTTACAAGAAGGATGAAAATAGAAGATCTTTATAATTGGGTATAAATTAATTAATGTGCGGGGAATTGTTGCATGCACCGGCAACCTTGTTGACCGGGTGGTCCCAGTCAGTTCAAATTCGAGGAAAGTCCATAAATCATAAACGGTACACCTACGATACCCAAATGCTTAGCCTCATAGCTCGATTAAAAAAAAAAACAAAACAAAGCAACATAGTTTTAAAATTTTTATATTTACGCGGCAAATTCAAATTTTGCTCTTATTACCAACAAAAAAAAAACAAAGAATGTACTACTATTTCAGAATACCCGTTGCCTCAAGAGTTTCCATTAATTGGAGATCGTCTCCCGCCTTCCTCACTGCGCTTATTACAGGTTAGGTGCAGGCCTCAACGAAAATTCCACATGATAATCACATGTAATTTCTGTTTCTCCCCCATTGGGATATATAAATAAATTAAATAAAACGTTACGATGGAAATGCAATGATAATAACAACCACAATGATTGGCGCCGCTCCAAACCGCATCCCGAATATAACCTATAAATAAATAGTGTTTCAAAGTTTTAAAATAATCCCCGCTGGGTTAACAAACTTCAAAACACGGCTCTCGTTTCTGCCTTGTTTTTCTTTCCGAAATTTGTTTCAATTCCTTCTCTTTTTTTTATTCGGATGTTTTTGTTGTTGTTAATAAATTCTTTAACCCTCTTGCACATACGTACGTGTAGAGGAGAAGATTTGTATTTTGTTGCATGAAAAAGGATTCTATATTGATTGCCCCTAGAGCCAAGTTGGCAGCACCAAAATACAACCTGTAGAGTTCGTAATTGATGCGCACACTCAATAAACGCTTCGGAATTGCTCCCAGCAGAAGCACAAGCAAAGACGGAGGAAACAAAACATAAATACGCAATCAAGAGATGTTGAATTGATAGTTATAAAAAAAACAACACGTTTTACTTTAAGCTACTATAAAGTAATTGGAGACAACAATGTTGAATTGATTGATGATCGATAGTAAATAAAGACAACAATGATTAAGATTATAAACAAATTGAATTGATGATCGATGGTAATAAGAAGCGTTATTATATAATTTTACAAATTAATAGGGTTTGTGCATAAAAAAAGCTTAGGTTTTTCTTTTCAAAAAAATAAAACGTTTAGCATTTATTTATTTCCAATTTAATTAAAACACACACACAAAACAAAAAACAAACAAAAATATTTGATTAAACAAAAACACACACAATTTCGAGTTCTTAACCTATTATTCCTAAAAAAATAGAAAAGTACAAATAACTACAATAAATTATAACATTTTTGTCGTTTACGGTAACAAAATGTAAAGTTTCTAATTAATCAATTTCGTTTTTACAAAAATAAATATAGATGAAGTAGATTTTTGTATATTGAAAACTAATATTTAGTTAATTCATAATATATTGAAAAATGTACAATTTATCAGAAACAAAATGTAATTAATTTATATTTGATATTAATTACTTTTATTATTAGTTCTTTTTATTAAATTTAATCAAGGGTAAAAAATGAGATTTAACTGTTAAATATTGTTTTTTCTACTAATATTGTTCACTTAATCAAAAAAAAATAGTTGAGAATCAATCAATTTTTAATAATAATAAAAAAAACATATGTAACTATTAAACTTATTTATTTAAAGGACAAAATAATAATACATTTTATTTTTATAGAAATTGAAATAAATATATTATAAGAAAATCAGAGATCTTTAAGAAGTGACTGAGAATTTCGAACGGAAGAATTCCTTCTGGCTGGATGGTCATTATGGGTTGAACGGACGGGTTTCGGATTGGGGTAGGCTGGAGCAAAGCGGGGGTCCCAGTGGCCTACTGGCAACCATTTGCCTCCTTTTGTAAGAAATCATCATGGTTTCATGCACTTCACAACACTCACAGAACCAGACATTTTTTTCAATATATATTTTTTTTTCATCATCCTCTGACCTATTTAATTCTTAAACTCGCTTATTTTTAAATAAGTACGCACATATTTATTACTTCAAAA
>NW_017099519.1:7758-48485 GCF_001412225.1 Nicrophorus vespilloides
GAATTTATTTTAATTTTTAAATGAAATTATTAGAAGAAATTGATTTAAATCAAATTATTTGCTCATTAATAAATTCTGTAACTTTTTTCAATTTAATTTATTAATAAAACTTCTAATAAAAAATAAAAAAAAATCTTCCCGTTTTTTAATAAGAATTTATTGTCTATTTTCTAATCTTCAATAATGAAGGTTTTCAAAAAATTTACTTAACATTAAATTAAAACTGTTTTTAAAAAATGTATCGATTTGTAATAAATTAATCAATTTAAATATTAATTATATAAAAAAAATTAATCTACTTAGTAAAAAAAAATGCGATTGTGTCGATACAAAATTATTCATAAATTAATAATAAGCGGTATTAAAATTCAATTTAAATTGATTCAATAAAGTCGCTTTAATTTCCGCTTATATATAGATATATTTTTTTTGAATATAATAAAGATTGAAAAACGCGATGAAATAACATTGTAAGTGCGCAATTATATAATAATAATTTAAAAAAAAAATGTGTAGTTTCGATCGCGATACGTGTAAGGAAATTAATTAAATTCCCGTCGAAAAGGTGATCTGTTTTACGCCTCGCGATTTTTATATATATATATATAAAAAAAAAGAAATAATAATATGATAATTACGTAACCGTAAATAACATTTAAAATTTGGGACAGAAAGTTGCCGTGTGGGGTTTTTGCGCGCGAAAGTTCGAAATTAAAACGGATAATTAATGAAGTCGGAGACGGAAACTGGATAATGGAGTTTGGGATCGATGGTGGTTGGAGGATCGCGTCGTCGCCTGGTAATTTTTTAATGGGTCCTTGCGAAATGTTATGGTGTTTTTTTTTGGTTCGTGCGCGCATGGGTGTCTCTGCGTATACGTATATGGTTTTTTTTTCACGTTGGGCGTGTGTGTGTGTATGTACGTTGTGTGTGCATGTGCGAAACACATTGGGCCGGAGTGTAAAGCAGGACAGGAATTTATTTTCATATTTTCGACGGCGCACACTTTTAATATATAACTCGGATTTACGGCCGTCCATAAATCACCGGAGCAGTGTTTCATTTGTCAGGTGTTTTTGGCGAGTGATGTATTTTTATTGTCCACCACCACAACAAAAATCTTCGGTATCGATTTTAGGAAGCAGCTTTAATTGAAATGAGAGAGGAACCCTCAATGCTCTTCTACTCTACTCTACACTCAAGCGCCGCTTTTCCCGAAAAACCACCTACCCATGGATATGTGGGTAAATTGCCACGTGTTAGTGGCCATAAAAGACGGCAGTAAACATGTGAGCTCTGAGCTCTCTCTTTCTCTCTACTCTACTCCAGCTTTTCCTCCTCCATAAAACACATATATATGTATACGTATAAAAGGTGTACACAACATTTTCCTTCTGTTGTTGTTTTCTTTTTTTGCTTCTTTCCAGCTTGTTGTTTTCTTCGCGAACCGCAGGAAACGCAGATAACGAAATGCCATAAGTCGGAATAAAATTATTGTATCAACGAACAATGTGATTGTTTCTTTACACACAATGCACACATGATGTTGAGGAGGAAAAAAAAATTTTCCGCGAACCGTCGCCGCTCAAAAACCGTTTTTCCCCGAGCCATAAAACTTTATGGGGCCGGGAATTGAACATTTTTATGTAAATCGAAATGCATCAGCAAAAAGGAAAAAAAAACTATGTGGCAGTAGCAAAACACAAATTATTTAATATAAGCCGACAATAAACGGAAGCGGATGAAAATAGGCTAACAATTAAAGAAGTGGAAGGATTTAGAAGGAAAGGGATAGAGAGAAAAGGTTGTGTTGGGATTTTATTTTTGCTTTCTGGGGTGGAGAGAGGATAAAAGCGAGGATGTGCAGGCAATAGATCACGGGGCAGCTTTCCGTTTGACCCTGTTTCCACCCCTTGAATCCTTGCACAAAACCAGAAAGAGAGAGAGAGAGGTGGAAATATAAAGAGAGTGAAAAAAAGAAGTATGCAAGCGAGGAACATAGGAATAATCAATAAGGATTCTTCATAATTTCGATATTAATTTCGACGGTGCGCTTAACGATTGGCGCAATTTAGGGCGGTTTGGTTTACAGTCCACAGGATGACAAGGATAGTATTAATTACCTAAGGATTAATACGTATTGATCTCGGCTTTTGCGACTACAGCCTCTGTCTCTTAACCGCACCACGGGCTTCCTTGGCTTCAATTAAGCGTAATCCAATTTGGGGAAAACGCAACAACCTATTATATCATCTCTGCATAATTCTTGTTGGAATTTATTTGAAAATAAAAGGACGAGTTTCCCGCGAAAATTACCGCGAACAAGGAAGAAGCAGCGGGATGTACGGGAAGCGTTTTTTTTTGGTCTACGGGTGGTCCATGCATCATCGCAGCAGGCGACGGTGTTAGATGTCAACTGTGTGGACCGGAGTCCACCAATTTTCCGCGCGCCAATATCGTCTGGAGGCGCAGAAAAAAATGTTGTATATATATAACAGAAAGGAAGAAAGAAATCTGAAGCGGATTTTGATCAATAGATCATAAACGCATCCTGGCTACGATCCAAAATAATTTTAAAGGAAGGAAGAGATTCTCTGATGAACCGAAAGGTTTTTTTTTATAAAAAAAAACTTGTTCATTGAAAGACAATTTTTAAATTTAATTAATTATTATTTTTATCATTTAAGGACATTGAATTTTGCGATAATTATGTTTCTAAATTCAAATTAAATAAGTATTTATAGTTTATATGAAATTGGTCTATAGAATTAGAAGATATAATTTAAATTGATGATGTATTCAAATATGGATGAAAATTACTATTAAAAACTAAATAAATAAAAGAAAGTAGAAAACATTGGTCTATCTAGAAACTTTTCCTTTTAATTATTTTAATTGTTATTTTAATAGAAGTAAATCCTTTTAATTCGAAAGTTAATGAAATAAATTGATAAAGATTGAAGAATTTTTCAATCAATAAATTTACATGTAAAAAACGTTGGTCTTTAAAATTGAAAAATTGTGTATAAATATTTCTTCAAAATTATTTCAATTGTTACATTGAAGTACTTTAATTAAATAATTTAACTTATAAAGTATATAGGTCTATAATATTAGACAATTCTTTCAGAACATTTTTTTTCATTGTTTGAATTAGAATTCTTAAATGTAATTCAATATAAAATGACATAACCGAAACTTTGGTCTATAAAATTGATATACTGGATATTACTATTTCTTCAATTGATAATTAATTTTAAACTTACATTTATAATTACCATTATATAAAATTGAAATATTCTCAAGGATTTTATTGATTAAAATTATCTCAAAAAAAGAAAATTGGTCTATAAAATTGATAGATTTAATAATTTATATTATAATTTGTGTATTAGAAATATTAATCAAATTAAATAATTTTATAAATCACGTTTGACACATTCATTAAATAGTCAACTAAATATATACAAATATTTAATTTAAGAAACTGTAGAAAGAAATAGTTGACAATAGCGGCAAAACATTAAAGGTAATTTTCTTAATTTACGTAATCAATCAAACCATGTATCGTATTTAGTAATTCTGTTAAGGCAAATATTAAGAAAAAAAATATTTATTCAGACATTTTATTAAATCCGAAATGGAATACGGAAAGCGAAACGGGTTTTCGACATTGGCATTTCAAATTCCACCTAGACACATACACACGGACGGCGCACGTATATCTCTCTATTCTTTGCACATCTCTGTTTCTCTCAGACTCACACACTAAAAAGGAGGAGATCGTTATTATTAACTGCGCTGCAACCTTCTCCTTACCACACACACTAATTTCGGACGACTCAAACCGCCTCTGTAATAGAATATTACGCAATTAAAGGTAATTATCGGCGATACCGAAAGGAAGCGAATTAAAGACTCAGTCAGATGACGTAGAAGTATTAAAAAAAACCGTCCAGACTTCCGGTCTTCTTAATGATAACCCGCGAGATCTCAAGGATAACAAAAGAATAGCAAAAACAAGAATAACCGATCAAATAAACGCTCCTTCTTTTTTTATCAACAATTTAACGAACCGGATGAAATTATTTCTAATTAATGTGTCTTTTTTGTATTTGTTTTCGTGAAAGAAACTATGTGAAAAGTCGCATGAAATTTTTTCTATTTATATGTTCGATTTTATTGTTTTTTTTTTATGATGATGATGATGATTTAAGAAAACGTCTGTTGAATTTTCGCGCGTAAATTTCGGCCAGGTTGGGTAATCGATATAAGCGTCGGCCCCAATAAATTTTGGCAGTTAGCGCGTTCAAGTGACACTTAAAACAGTGAATCTGCCATCCACTACGTACTCTGACAACGTCGCATAAATCACCGCCAAATTAATAATAATAATCATCATCTTAAAAGCGAATTTTGTTTTCCAAACAAAAAACGAAAAATTTTCTTTACATAAATTTTTTAAATATTTATTAAGTTGTCTTTTCTCATGATTATGTAGTCCTAGTTAAGAATTAAGTAGTTCTGATTAACAACTAAGTAGTCCTGATTAACAATTAAGAAGTTCTGATTAACAATTAAGTTATCCTAATTAACAATTAATTTGTCCCGATTAACAATTAAGTTGTCCTGTTTAGTTCTTATTAAAAATTGAAGTCCTTACTGAGAATTAAGTAGTTTTGATTAACAATTAAATAGTCCTCATTAAAAATTAAGTAATCTTCAGAAAAAAATGAAAGATTTGCATATGAATTAAGAAACTCTGATTAATAACAAAAGTAGTTCTAGGTAACAATTAAGTAGTCCTCACTTACATTTAAGTCCGGATTAACAATCAAGTAATCCGGATTAAATATTAAGTAGTTATTAACAGATTTAAACTTTATTAAATTAATATTTTATTGATGATTCTATTGAATAAAGTTATTATTTGATAGCTGGTACTGCCTACTCGTCTAGGATTTTCTATGGTCCATCATCATTAGATGGAATTGCTTCAAATGGACGATTTAGATGATGGAAACGACATAATTGGATCAAGCTGCGTGCAATAAATAAGTTTGAACGCAGATTTACGTTAGAAACAATTGGATCAAATCACGCGTTCGCTCAAATGGAATTGAATAAACTGCCTTCGCCATTAATTCCCGTTTAAAAGTGTGCACGTTCAATCATAACAAACGACCATCAAACAAATAGAAAGACGAGAAGGAAAATAAAACACACTTTCCATTACGCAACAATCGCACAAACCTTATCGTAAAGAAATGTTTATACAATTACAAGTTACAACGCACTTAAACGTATTTTAGTAACAAAAAAATATGTCTTCTTTAGTTTTATATATTGTGTATGTAATTATTAGGATAATTTCTTAATTTGTTCGGTGGTAAGGAAGAAAATAAGATGAAGAAATTGTGAAGACGCAGTAGGAAATGCAGAGGGATAACGGTTAAAGTTATTGTGGAGAGCCCCTCTCTCGTGTCAAAAGTGATTTGTGTTTGTTACGGCGCTAATGCCCAAGATTACCGCGATGAAAAGATGTTCCCTCTTCATTATTTATCTTTATTTTATTTCCAAAAACTATCTCTCTAAGATTTCAATTAAGACACGGCGATAAAAATATAGAATTTGCGTGATTACGTGCAATAAAATTATTATAGTTTTCTATAAAAAAAAATTATTGAGAAATTAATCATACAATATTTCATTTCATTTTATTTATATCAGATAATTTACAACAAATTTAAAAAATGATTTTTTTTTAAATGAAATTGTTTTAAAAAATGCATTTGGAAAAATAATATTTGTAGTAATTAAAGTAAACTAGTTGTTTTTTTCTTCATTAAAGAGGAAAGTTCATTAATAAATATTACTTAAGTTTAAAAAAAGATTTATAGTCTATATAACTTTGTAGTTGTTGGTAATTAGTATTGTACAAGTAATTAAACACTTTGTCACAAATTATATAACATTACAAAACAACATAAAAATTTCAGAGATATTTTTTCTTGATTGTAGCGGATTTTACATTTTCTAATTAAATTTATAAGTTTTTTGTAAATGAACTTATTAAATTGAAATTTTGTGAACTGTACCAAATATTATTATTAGATTTTGATAATTTACTCAAAAAAAATGTGTATGTTATTCAGGTGATTTGAAATAAATGATGATTACAAACTGATATTTACAATAAATTTTAATTGAAATTTTATCAGCGATTCCTTTATTTCGTTTTTCGGTCGGTCATAAATGAGATTTACGAGATGTGTTTTGCGTGTTCCTCGTTTTTTCTTTTCCTCTCTTCCTCATTCCCTCCCGTTCTTTATACCTTCGTTGCCAGAAAAATACCGGACGGCACGATCTTCAGCGATTAAATGAAGTGGCTGCAATATTGTCCCCATGTAATAATTCTACCCTTATATATATAATTTTTTTTCGTAAATTTGGTGCGAATGCGAAGATTGAATTTTTGAGGGATTGTAGGGAAGATAATGTAATGGTCGTGCAGCAAAAAAAAAAAACGGGAGGTGTTGTGGTAAAAAAATAAAATATGTTTAATGAAATGGAGCCCGTGTAAATAGCGAGGAGGTGAGAGATGTGCTGCTAATAACGAGTTCGTGCCTAACTTGAATTCAGGGCCGCTTCTGATAGTCGTTAGGAGTGAGGCATGGCGCCATTTCATTTATACAAACACAGGCTGGGTTGATGATACGCGCTTCTTTGAACAATTAATATGCTACGGTAAATATTGCATAAATCGTGAAGGGTCTTCTACTTCTTCGTCGTTTTTGGTGGAAGAGAAGGAGGAAGCCCTACGCGTTGATGTGTTATCTGATGTTTTGATACATGACGCATGGGTCACGTACGTCGTTGGTAAAGTCCCTTTTTTAGAGGATGTATATGGGAGATCGCATGTTCGTTCGATTCGCGTGCGTGCGAGAGGTCCGAGACCCGGGTCGTTTTGCAAGCATGAGAGAGAGAGAGAGAGAAGGAAGGGCGAGCGAGACGGGTCGCGCTCTAAATCAATATAAAAGGCAGCCCTAATGCATTTTTAATAAGGCTAAGTGTTATTAATATAATACGCGACCACCAACGTCGACCGACTTACAAGATTACTTGCTATTCTATTAGGCCGCAAATCGTTGGGATGTGGACGAGCGAGGGGGGTTTTGGTGATGACGGAGGAGGTAACAATTACCTTTTTCCCCCCTTTCGATGCAATCTCGCACGAACGCTAAATCAAAATTTCACACACATGCACTTTGCATCTCATTCCCTTCGATTCCCCGTGCAAACTACCATCATCTTTCCGCGGATAAGTGCCGAGCGCGCGCAATTTTTTTTCTCTTTTGCTTTTTCCACGTTCCTACCTATCGTACCATCGTTGCAGCACCAACCATTATACCCAGACAACCAGTTCTCCCCAATTAATAACCAATTTTCTGAGCCGCACTTTTAATGGCCGCTACTCTGCTAGCTGCTGCTGCTTCCACCCTTATACCCCCACCGCTTAAACCCTCTGACAACCATTACAATACACACAAAATTCCAATCTATAGAGAGAGGGGGATGATTTTTCTTCTGTCTTTCTTCCTTTTTTTTCTTAAGGGACACCTTGATAAATTTAAATTTGTACCAGATACGTCAGCTTTTATTGTCTTAGAAAGTGCCAATTCCGTAGGGCGCGCGCAATAAAATCACGGCACGACGATTGAATGAGCGCCGCCGCCCTTAATTGAAATTTTATAAATTACCTAAACACCCCTTTTATTCACAACTTAAACAAAAATAGATTGCCTCGACGACAATACGAAACTCAATCTCAACACAATATCAATTATCATTAAATTTACACAGAAAATACATTCAATTCAAATTATTTTTTACTCATTCATCATTAATTAATTAAATAATTTAAGTTTTGTACAAATTCACTGGAAAACATTTACAATAATTTAAATTTATTTATTAGAAATTTCCATTCAAATAGTTTTATAATCAATATATTTTTCTTAATTCATTAATTTTTCATATAAATTTTATTTCTATTAGGTTCTTTATTAATTACAAGTTTTTTATTAATTAAATAATTATTAAATGTGTGTATAAATTCATTAAAAAAATGTCCGTTCCAATAATTATTACTTATTTCATAATCATAATAATATTACTAAACAAACAATAAAATTCGAAAGATCATTCATATACTTTTTATGAAATTTATTAATGCAATTTTTGTATAATTATATTTTTCCTATAGAAAATATACAAAAATTAGTTGAATTTTATTTCTTAGTTTCACTCTTATCTATTAGTTGATGGCTTTCATCGAAAATATTTAACGTATTCAAACTATTTTTTTTATAATTATATCAAATACTAAATAAATTACTAATTTTATTATTATATATTTATTACTAATTAAAGTTAAAGTTATTTCTGAATAAAAACTTAAAATTTGAAAAGAAAAAAATGTAAAACAAAACAAAAATGTTAATGTTAATTTTACATTAATAAAGTTCATTAAGATGTACATGAATTTAAAAAGAAAACGAACTAATTGCATCTGATATTTTTTATAATAAGTCTACGATTATCTCTCATTAAGAGCATTTAATTATTGTTTATGATTCGTCCTGTAATTTTACCTACCGCAAAATTACAAAAAAAAAATCGTACACGAAACAACAAAGGATTGCGCGTAGACCAGAAAACTTTCTCAGACACCAAACGACTAATTTCGTATAATCATTAAACACCATTAAAATATTAAATTAATTTAATTACTTCGCACCAAATTACCGTCTTGTAATACAATTCAAATTTATGCTCATATTTTACGGACGTGACTGTAAATATGAAAATGAAAATAAATAAAAGATGAAATAACAAACGGTCGAAAAGGACAAAATTTACAGTTAGAAAAATCGCACGCAAAAATTCGAGTGAAAAAAAAAAAATGAAATGAAAATACAACAGTGTGTACGGACGGACGAAGGACGCTCTTACAATTTCCTGAATGAGAAAGAGAGGCCTCTTTTTTTATGGCCACAGAAAATTACTTAATACGCTTCAAGGTAAAAAAAAATATGTAATATAATGTGTATAGGTAAAAATGTAATTTTACCTTCGGCAAAAAAAATGAGAAGCGGTAATAAATCAATGCTGTCGTTGCTTTAAAAAAGTCAAAATACAAAAGAAGTCGTAACGTTTCGGACAATTCAGACCTCAAAAAAAATAAGCAATTACCGCAAGTTGAAGGTTCTTTTTTTTAAATAATTTTTATAAATAGTTTAAGATACATTTAAGAATAAAAATAGTTTGAGTTAATAAACTTCATAATTTTTTTAAAGTAAATTTATTCAATAAAATAGTTTAATTGAAATAAAGAAAAATTGTTTATAATAAATTTACTAATTAAAGTAATTGAAATTTTTTAAATTTAGTTGTAATAATAATTGTTAAAAGAATTGTAGTGTATGTAATGAATTAATGTGATATAGAATTGAGTGTATTTTTTTATTATACGTTGAACAGGATGCGTGATAAAACAATTTGGAAACTTTGTTGATAACGAACAAGGAATGAAGCGAAACAATCCATTGCATAATTCGGCAATAAATAAACGTAAGTATCGGAATTAATTGAAAGGCCACAATCAATTTGCAACAAATAAATTACACGAGACGATGAGTACAAAAAAAAAACAAAAACGTATAGAAATAAATAAAAGCGTGGATCTATTAATAAAGCATTGTTGGAAGCGATCATAAATAATTTATAGACACTACCGATCCGAGAGATCTCGCCGATTATTGTCCAATATGTATTATAATAATAATAATAATTTCCAATGAGATTTACGAAACGTTTCTGAACAGGATAAGAAATAGAATCGATTTCTTTTTGGAGTGTGTTTCCAAAAAGCGCGCGCTACGCGCCATCAAAACAACGGGCTTTTTTCACTTCAAACACCCGCCTGCAACTACCAAAATAAACACGCCGTAAATCCGCGGCGGATTTACGCCAAGAGAGCCATTGGAACCATTAAAAAGTCAAAACACACGACCGGCTTGTTGAAACGCTCTCTTCTCCTCCTTCACCGCATTCTTTCATTTTGCAATAAACTCTTCAACTCGATCTTTCAAACGAACTAAAATTACTTCACACACATAAAAATATAACTAATTAGTACTGTAAATGCAAATTATTAACTTCTTTAGTCAATCAATTTTTTTGTATACAATCTTAATACTTGGAAAATATTATGAAAAAATAATGCATGTAAGAGTTTCTCTTATTTAAGATTTGTTAATTAGATGAGAATAATGTAAACTTATACAAGAAGCAATTAAACTATATTAAATTTGTTTAAATCGTAATTTTTGCTTATAAAATTAGTTAATCTTCTTTTAATTTGATTGAATTGAATTAAATTGATAAGTATGTTGCTATAATTATTTTCTCTAAATACAAATTATTTTTTTGTTTGAAATTCAACAAAATTTTACAAAAATTATTGTATGTAAAATATCTTTATTTTTGTTAATTTATTAATTCTATATGAATAATGTAAACTTGTTGAATGCAATAAATATTAATTCGTTTTTCCTAATTATTATATTAATAAAAAAATTGTAAAATTAGTTTCTATAAATTTTTCAAAAATTTTTTGTACAAATTATCTTTTGCTTATAAATTTTTAGTTTATCTTCTTTTTATTTGATACTATTATATGTAAAAAGCAATAAATGTTTAGTTGATATAATTAATTTGTCTTTATACCATTTTTTTTAAATAATTGAGAAATGAAAACTTGATTTATGTTCATATTTTTCAACTTATTAAATGGAATTAATTAAATTCAGTTTAATTGCAATTTATTTTTACATACAAAGTTTTATATCATTTAAAATGAAGTATGAACATAATCAAACTTCAAACTAATGTTTAATTAATTATTTTAAGAATCAAATAAAAAAAGGTATTTTATATAAAGTTTTGTAACTTATTTAATTTAAGGATTTTTCTATAAGCAATTTTATACATCAATTAAAAATAAATAAAATTCTACTAAAATGTATACATAATTAATTATTACGGTTTCAAGTATCAAAACGCATGTAAATTGCTAAAAAATCAAATACTTGGTTTCTTTTTTTTTACATAAGTGTTCTATAAACATATCAATACAAACCGCGTTCATAATGCGACAATTGCAATTAGCTGAATAAATGATTGGGCGGAATTTTAATGGATTCTAATGGACCCGTAACGTTCGGACGCGTGAAATGGGATAAAAGCAATGGAAAAGATGACCAAGAAACAAGTTGTGCTGTCGATTACCAAAAGAAAAAAGGAAAATGTTTCGACGGAAGAAACCAATTATAAAGAAGAAACGAAACGCCGAATTAATTAGCATCGTAGCCAGTAGATTAAATGCGAGTTATTTCGTCGGGGCAACGAAAATCCAGGCATTCCGTGGATGTAAATCATCATAATACGGTTTATTTTACACAAGCATTTATACGTGCTTTATATACGCACACATTTTATTGCGTAACGTTTCACAAGAGCAATTCGAAACCTAATAAATCTACATTTTTATATATATACAAAATAAAAATCTACATTTTTGTTTGTTTCAAAACTAAAATTATTCGAATTTAATAATTCTAATGTTTATAATTATAAAATGTGATTTAATTAAATTTCAAGTAACTTTTCGTGTTTTTACTTATTTATAAATAATTATAATGCGTGATTTAATTAGAATTAAGCAGATTTTATCCGATAAGTGCCTTTTCATGTAATTATTTATTTTAAATTTAATTGACGCATTGTTAATAATGAAATAAGTTTAATAAATTTGTTAGAATTTTTGTGAAATTAATAATATTTTGTTATTAAGAAATAAAATTCCAAAAATTTAAACATCATATAATAAAAGTAAACATGAGTTTAGTAGAAAAACAATACAAAATAATATGAAATTACAAGAATTTGTGTGTTTTTCTTTCTGTATTCTTTCAAAACTTAATTTATAAATTGTAAATAAATGAATGAATGAATGAATGGACATGAAAAAAACACATTTTTTGTGTCTAAATATAAATGAATATTGTAGAAAAATGAATAGACACATTATTTTGTAATAACAATTGTTAAATTCTCTAAATAATAATTGATTGTTACTTTCTAACAAAATGGTGCTGAAAAGGCCAATCATAAATAATTAATAGGATATCAATAAAAGTCATAGTTTTTGTCCCGGCGTAATTAATTGTTTCTGTTGCTATTTGTGCTTTGTTGTTTGCATTGAATCGAAAGAACACATAAATAAATAATAATGCGAATTGCGTCAAACGCATGCGACATTGATTCTAGTTTTAAAGAGAACTGTAAACCGTCCGACAAGAATAAATTCCATACAAAACTGTCAAAAAAAGTTACAGTTGTAATAATTCTAATTTTAAAGTAAACTTTAAACTGTCCGTTAATTCATTGATATAAATTCTAAGTAATTATTTATTGGTGCGTAATTATTTATAGTTTTAAAGTGAACTTTATACAATTGTTTTATAACACTAATTTTAAAGTTAACTGTAAATCGTTCATTAAGATTTGAGTAAATCTATTAATATAAATTGTACATAATGTTTGATTTGTACTTATGTAATTATTATACGCAAAACAACGTAATTTATTATTGTTTTAAATTGAACTTTAAACTGTACATTAAGATTCGTGTAAATCTATTGAAATATATTGCATGTAATGTAAAACCATTAGTTTAATATCTATACTAATGGTTTTTGTATTGGTTCATTATTTGTTTTGAAGTTTTGAATAAATCGAATAAATTGTTTGTAACAGTCGAAAATCATAGTCTTTTATGTAAATATTTGTTATTATAATTTTAATTATAAAGTGAACTTTAAACTGTTTGTTAAGATTTGAGAATATCGTATGAAATAATCAATTTGAACCGATGTACTTATTGGTAGACACAACTTACTGCTTAAGCTAATCTAGAATTAAAGTGAACTGTAAACTGTTAAGTTATCAATTAAAATACATTGAATATAATACTTGAAAATCATCATTTTTGTATCAATTTAATTTTTTGTTATATAAATAATAATAGTTTTAAAGTGAACTTTAAATTCTCTGTTAAGATATGAACAAAGTGATTAAATTGAATGTAATATTACTAATTTTAAAGTGAACTTTTACATTAAATTGTCCGTTAAAATATGAGTAAATCGTTTAAAGCAAATTAATACTAGATTTAAAGTGAATTGTAAACTGTGCATTAAGATATGAGTAAATTAATTAAAATAAATTGAAGGAAATATTAGAATATAACTAGTTTTAAAATTAACTTTAAGATATGAGTAAATCGATTGAAATAAATTGGATGTAATATTCAATTTGTGTCGATGTAATTATTTGTTGATGCGGTTATTTTGCGTAATCAAATTCTAGTATTAAAGTGAACTGTAAACTGTTCGTTAAGATACGAGTGAATCGATGGAAGCAAATTGCATGTAATATTGGAAACTGAACGGAGATAAAATGAATTAGAATAATCGCAGAGCGGTTGGTATTAATCTTCAGTTCCGGCTGAAGTCACGCGCTAAAATTAAACTTACGCCAATAGAAGAAGACTTAAGTCCTTCACAATATGCGTAAGAAAACGCAATTACGTTAAATAGTTGTTAAATTGAATGCGAGGCGTGTAATAATAATCTTAGGTTGATGATGGATGATGATCTCGCTGCCCTTCGGAACGTTATTCATTTCGGTTAGGTTAAATTGAATGCAAAGTGTATGTAATTTGTGTACGAGGCTAGGATGCACGAGGTACATAGTTTTAGTGGAATTCGGTATGTCTGTGTATAAGTGTGAGTGCATGTGTGCGTGAGTTTCGATCAAACGTTCCGATTTTAAAAGCCTGGGCCTGTGGATGAAAGCAATCTGGTCGAGTTGCGATGATCGATTCGAACGTACATAATAATAGACGGTGGAGTTTCGAGGGAGAAAGCCCTCATCTCTCTGATATTATTAAAATCGGGCAGCCATTTCGAAAACGGAAAAAAAAAACTGTAAGAAGGAGAAAAAAATTGATAGGACGATGGAAGAGAAGCCGAAGTAATAATAATGATGATGATGTGTGCAGTCCGTCGGTCCGCTTCACTGCGGACGAGCGCGGCTTCTTATGATGATACACAAATACTATACACATTTGGTACGTTCAACTTTTCCGCGGAAAACACACAATACGAAAAAAAAAAATATTGCATCGCGCGGAACACACAGCTACAAAGGGACTCCCATAGATCTTGCAGACATTCTGAACACTTCCTCTTTAAGACTCTCCATGATTTACGCGCGCGCTCGCGCAACTTGAGTCTTTTTTTTCTTCATGTTTTGGGTAGACACAACTGTGGACACTTTGAAAACCGCACTAATAATTTGCACGTTTGTATGATTATACATTATTTTTTTTTGATCTGCAGATGCGATCAACGCCAACATCAAAGACGGACTAACGACTGTTTTACGGGTCGGGCGAAAAAAGGCGATTCGGAAAAACTTCCCCCTCGGCCCTACAGGCGTTTTCGGCCTTCTCTCAGGGTCGCCATTAAAAATAAACAGTACAAGAGCGAGAGAGAGGTACGGCTATGATGCAACGAGGATGAAGAATCGGGCATAATAGAGGAGAGCAGTTTTTACGACGAGGGACCTATTATTATATCACGACCTAGTCCAAGGCGGACCAGACTAAAGGAAGACAATATCAAATGCACATCGGTTATCGCGGGAATTTGAATAACAATCTCCGTCGGGAATGAAAAAAAAAATAGTTATTATTTTTGGTCATCAAGAAAGAAAAAATTTAATATTTCGATACATATAAATATGTTTTATTCTCGGTTTCGCTCAATGTCAGGTATATATAAAAATCGACAGGTGAAATTTATTAGATGGGCAGTAAACCACCGGTCTTTAATGTCTTCATTTCGTCGCCGCTTTTATATATATATACTTTTTTTATAGTTGCGTCTTCTTCTTTCGGTACTACTACTTCTTTGGTTTTAACGACTCCACTCTCCGATTTCTGGGTTCTTCAGGTTTCTTCCTCGTCTCGCTTTTGTATCTTGTTTTTTATTTTATTGTTTTTGTTACGGGTTTTAGTGAAGAAATGAAGAGATGAGATAATTGCAATGAATCATTCGGCGGTGGAGGCAGGCACCTTCCGCGCGCCACTTTATATATTATCAATGAGTTTTTCCGAGCGATTTGCATTTAATTGATTAAATGGCACATAAAATTTACATACACACACATAAAGCCGTGTAAATATGCGCACTCCTATAAAATACAAAACTGGTAGTTGCCGTTTTGTGTTGTGCGAGCTGCGAGGATGATGATCATCATCCATGTTACCAGTTGTACGAAGTGCGTTTATCCCGGCACTCGGACGGGTATTGTTATTACCTCCAAATTGATATTGCGCAATAATAATCCTCTACAACCGCCGCCGCCTCCGCTCCCCTAAAACCGCGTATTCTACTCTATAGAGGAGGAGTAATGGACCGACGTTAGTACCTGCCGTTTTTTTTTATACGGCATCAAACAAATCATCCGTATTTTTCGAATCGCCCGCCAAAAAGGGTCGTTGTCAGGGCAACGCGCGCCAAACAAAACATCGCGTCTCCGTAGTTCGCTGTTACCTCAAAAAGGGCGCTCGTTGCCACGGCAACCCCCATCCACAGCGAAAAATAAACAAAGCCGCCTCCAAATACCCTTATGCAAATTAACCCATTCTAAAGACAGCAAATATTTACTTTCATCATGATTTTAAATGAATTTGAAAACAAATATTATTAATAATAATTACATTGACTTTATCAATGTTAACTATACAATTATTATAACATAAAACATGTTTTCTATGAATAAATGTATTTATATTCCATTACTTGAATTTAAACTTGATTTCCAATTAGAATTTAAAACAAATTTCAAAACATAATAAAGATCAACAAATATTCTATTTCAAACATTTTTTTTACATTTCACAACTGAAAATATAATAAATCTAAACAAATTATTCAAAGATTTATGATTAATAATTTATTTTTACTATGAGAAAATTAAAAACAAAATTGTATTTAAAAATTAATGATTCCAATTGGAATCATTGGGCTGGAAATTTTCAAAAATCATTTCTTTAATTTACTGAAATTAACTTTAATAAAGAGTTTTTGTTTCTTTCATATGCAAACTTTTCTTAACATATAATTTATGGTCGTTTTGATGCATGGACTTTGCGATATTTAAATGCGCTGACATCTTTAATTAATTTAAAATGCATTTATACAATTCTATTGCTACAAGTTTTTATTTCGTTTTAGTCTGGTTTATAAAAGAAAAAATATATCCTTTATAACAAAAATTTACAACCATTTGAAAACCATATATAATAAAGACAAATTCAAATACCATTTTTTTTGTAGTTATGTAATATTAACGTCAACTTCATAATTAATTATTAAATAAAGAAATATTATTTAATATATTATTAAGATTTAAAGAATTTTAAATAGTTAATAAATATTTATTTGAATATATTTATAAAAACAATAATATTTTTGTAACTTAATTGTATTCATTTTACGTACATTTGAGTCAAGTTTTTGATGAATAAAACTTTTAAAAAATTACATTACGATTTTCATATAAATTACTTACATTATTGTCGTAATTTTACAATATGACATTTAACCTTTTGATTATATTCCGATTATAATAATCGTGCAAATTCAAGTAAAACAATGTAATTCACTTCTTATGAATTTTATGAGTTCAATTTGTTATTTTATTACTATATTTAATATTAATAATATAAGTAAAGGATTTAAACAAGTTTTAGTTGATTATCACTTTTTTAACTAAAAATTGTACTTAGAGGTGAATGTTAGATTATGACTTATTATGATGAATGTAACGTTTTTGGTAATTATGATTGTATTAAGTTTTCTATGAAGATATAAACTTTGCATAAAGAAGTCTTTGATGATATCAGTACAGAATTTGAGTGTAGGAAGTTTCGGCGATGATAAGAAGAAGATAAGTTTTCTTCGGCGAGTGTTTCAATTAGTCTGCGAACGGATAGTTCGCGGAGTGGAAACTTCACGGGGGGCAGAGAGCGAGACAAAAGGGCGCAACCCGGAGAGGCATTATCTTTATTATCGGAGCGCCCGGGCCCTTCCTCTCTCCCTTTCTCTCTCTCATCCTGCATGTTACAAAACATAATAGAGGAAGAGAGATGGAGAAAGCGCAGCAACCCCGGAGAGTTATGGTGTTTACAAATGAATTTTGTGGGTCAACTTGGACAAAAAAAAACAGAAAGGCTCATCATCATCGTGGACGTGGACCACAACAGCGAGGAAAGCCCGATGTTTTCGGGGTGGACTATATTTTGGGCAGTACACGTAGGGGGTGTAACTTGCCACCGGGTGATACGTCATCGCTCATCCGGATGCAATCCGGGAACTCCGGTGTTGTCGCAGCCCGGTTTACTGCAGTTACACAATTAAAACGAATACATTCCGAGGGTAGAAACACGGCCGACGTGAATAAATCTCAGGAGCAATTTAGCTTTTTGGTTGATGAAAAAGAAAAAATGATGATGAACCAAAAAAAAAAAGAAGTAGTAATAATGATTCGAGGGAACGCAGATTGGTTTCGAAAACCGCAGGATACTTTTCTGCTGGCAATTAGGGTTCGCTGCGGGTCTAGACGGGGGGAGAACGAAAACAGCTGATCGACCCTCGTGGTTCGTCCAATTTAACACGCACTTGACTCGCGATTGTTATGTTTATTATTATTTAACTTTTTTTTTATATTTTGACTGACCTGCTATTGCCATCCATGGGTAGAATGTGTGGTTGGACTGCTGATGGAGCTGTGTTCCGACCGGTTGAGTGGACGACGAGTTCAGGGAGCACGGGTTGTTCCATGAGCTGAGCGCGTTCGATGTGCGTCCGCCACCTGCGGCTCCCGGACTTGAAGCTGGATCACCTCCGACGAGTCCCACGGAGGAGCCGTATCCGACTCTGGAGTCTGGGGTGCACGCGGACGGTCGGACGGGGCCGGTTAGACTGTTGGATAAACTGGCGCCTCCACCGGAACTTGCACTCTGCCATACATCCTTGACTGCCGCCGCCGCCACCACCGAGGCGTACCCGTTCTGGTCGGAATTTCCCTTGGAGCAGTCTGGCTTCGCGTTCGTCGTGCTGTAGTTCACTGAGTTCTGTTGGCTCTCCGTGGATGAGGAGTATAGCTTGCAGGCCGCCGCCACCGAAGCGTCGTACGGCGAGTCCTGCGGCGGCCTGGCCTGGTGCAACGAGTGATGATGATGGTGCTGCGATGAGGCGTACGGTGACATTCCCAGACTGAGCGGGAAAGGCCTGTACGCCGCGGCGGCACTCTGATCATGGTGGTGAGCACCAGCTACGGAGCTGGCGCCCTGGTGATGGTGGCTACCATAGAACCCACCTTGCTCAAAATACGAGTTCATTATGGCGTTAATTTTGGCGGCCTTTTGATCAACACCCTCGGCGAAAACTAAACCCCAAAGATCTAGATCTAGAAGACGTTCCCAGAACTTCTTCCTCTCTCAATCTCTTCCTTTCGCTTCTTTCTTCCAAATCACAATCACAACAAAAGTCACCTAGTTAGGATTAAGTACTTTTTTTTTCCAATCACTGTTTCTCTTCAATTTATTTTCTTCAAACAACTAAAAATCCCAAAGGTCCTCTCCTTTACGATTATAAGTCCACTCGATGTAGTTCTTCGCACATGATTCCAATTAACAAGGACGACGACGTCTCCGATTCAAATTCGAAAATGATAGTGAAGTTTTTATTTTTTTTTATTTGATGGCTACTTGGCGTTTAATGGTATTGGGCGGGAGGAGATGGAACAGTTTTAATGGTACGATTATTGTTACGATAATTGGCGGGCCATAAAAACCGTGCTGTGTATATACTATGATAGTAGTAGTGGCGTGTGTATTGGAGGTATGAAGAGGAGTTGTTTTGGATGTGTGTAAATGGTTGCGGGTCGCGAGCAGCACACGGCGCGGAAGCTCGGTCCGGAATGCACGCACTCAGTTCGTCAGATCGCGGATCGGGACCCACTGGAGCTCGCACCGGAGTCTGCTCCGGCCCACACATCCCGGCCCATTCGCCCCGTCTCCTTTTTCCCCCTTCCGCGCCCCGCCCGCCCCTCCGGCCGACGCTGACCCCGCCGTACCCCACCCCGACGCAATCCTCATAAGCCCCACCACCGCTCCACTCCACGCGCGCTTCAGAAAAAAAAAATAGAAAAGAAAGGGGAACCCGAGAGCACACGCGGCCCACAATGCCTTCCTTACCTTTACCTACCACCTAGTCATCATTAACACCGCACTACTTGACTCTTGCTACCTGTATTCTCCATTATTGTTATTACCCAATTTCGATACGCTCCTCAAAGCCTACCATAAAATCCAACTCACAAAACCAAAACCTCTCTAAAATCGCAATAAAACTTTAACTACATTTTTTTTTATTAATATTAGAAACTTTTTGTTTTTATTCATTTATTAATATATTTTTTTATATTTGTTTCCGGTTAAAAATTAGGATTTCCGGATGCGACACAGAGTGAGATGCGTTGAGGAATAAAGAAGGACGGACTTAGGTCGGATTGTAGGAAGGGGGGGAGCCAATGGGAGGCGGGTCCGTCGCGGCGAAGGCGCCCACTGGAAGCGGCGCGCACCGTCGAAACCGCCCCCCCTGAAATCGCTCTGCCCTCGTGTGATGAGCCACACTCACCTACCCAGCGCACTCTATCAAGCGATTGCGAAACTACATCATATTCACACAAAAAACACGGAAAAAAAAAAGTTAAGCAACAAATGCAAAGGTATAAATAAAATGGTAATTTCAAAGATTGTCATGAGTGGAGATGATTGGCACGCGCGTTTAAGCGCTTCTTCCTTCCCATATGATTATCTTTATGTTAACTCTATTGGTTTTAGGTGACGTTTATGGGTAATAAAACCGGGCACCATATTTTACCGCCGCAAAAGTCGTCCCCGGGACCCGAAAGCTTAAAGGCTTTTATTGTGCTTTTACGAGCGCATAATCATTACGGCGATGACTTCATTTGACTTTTAGTGGTGTTTACGGCTTTTTAAACTGTCACGTCAGACGACGGCACGTCATCGTGTTTTACGAGCGATTAATTGTCGATTGTCGGATTTTTTTTTCTCCTTTTCGCTTCAAACATTTTCATCTGTATTACATGTTACAATTTTTTTTTCAGGATGCGTTTCTGCTCGCTGTTGGGTAGCAGGACAGGATTAGGTTACGGTCCGGATGGTTCCTGGGGGCGCTCTCTAACAGCCGGTAGCGGAACCACTTTGCAGCCGTATTCCGAAAAACATTTACAATCAATACAATGGGAGTTTTATGGTCAATAAGGAGTCGGAACGGCTTGTAGAACGAGCCTCGAAGCCGTTTCTACCCGCGATAAGGTTGCTACAAAATACATAATATATATACTGTGTCTGTATATATATACTCAACTCAGATATATACTAGTTTATATATAGAACATTTAAACACTTCATACTCACTTACAGCACCATCAAACCAACACTTTTAATTTAAATTAATATTTATACGCGTACTTGCAATTCCACTAATTACTAACGTTTACTACCATTCATTAATTAAAATAACTCATAGAGACAAAAAGAAATACGAACAACCAATATTTTGAAAATTTATATAATGTAGTTTAAATTATATTACAAAATGATATTGAATTTCACAAACTTTAAATAAATTAGTCATAAGATTAAGACGTCTTTTATCTTAAAAATTAAAGAGTTTTTTTTTTCATTTTCATTTTCAATTGTTTTATTTAACATATAATAGTGATTTAAATTCATTCATTAATAAAATGTGAACAAATTTACAAAGTAAACGTAGATATATAATTAAACTTGGATAGATTATTAAAAATTTATTAAGATATAATAAATTTGTATTGTAACAAATATCTTTTTAATTGTACATTTGCAAAAATTATAATTTCTTTAACAAACAACTAAAATATTATTTAAATATTTTATTTGAGATTTGTGCTACATTTTTTTAACTAATTAGTACACTTAGTCTGAACATTTGGTATTTACTCATTCAGAAATAATCGGTTACAAAAATGTTTTCATTATTATCATTAATTATAGTGTACTTTACACATGTAAATCATGTAAATAAATCATATACAAAAAATATTGCATCTTAATTAATGGTAATTATATAATAATTGCATATTGTTAATTGGGACAAAACGGATTTTTTTAAAAAAAGACAATTGAGTTAATGTTAAATATTTCTTATTACTACTATAACAATAATTTAAAAAACTTGCTTGATTTGGAAATAAGTAACATAATTAAAAATGTATACGTTTTGTAAATAAAAGTGTATTTTACTATAGTATGTATGAAATCTCTTTGGAAACATAGTTTGAAACTGTGAAATTCAACAAATTTTTGTTAATCTTGAATTAATCCGTGTATTGTTCATTATCCTATAAAACTAACAATATTTATTTCAACAACTATACAAATATGTAAATAATTATAAGATAAAAAATGGAACAACAAATATATGAATAATTGCGAAAATACTGTAATGTTTTCCACTTTAATTATTTTTTTTTTAATATAAGATGAATATCAATTAAATCTAACAATTTTATAAATATTCGAAATGTTGTAAAATATTAATTATTTTATTAAATTCATAATAATTACAAAATTTCCATTATATATATTCATTTTTAATACTTCTGTGTGATTGATGCTAAGATGTTTTTGTAAAAATTAGTTAAAAGTTGATTAGAATCATTAATATTTGTTTACTTTTTACTTACTTATTATATTGCAATGCAAACGTTATAACAAAAAATACATTTAATTTCGGACAAAAAAAAGTAAGAAATCAAAATAATTTGTCATTCTCGTCACAACTAAATTCTATTATATAAGATTTATATAAAACGCTATTATATAACAATAATAAGTTCAAGAACTATTCAACGTTAAGTAGGGACAAAATTAGTAAGAAATAAGAAAGAAACACATGAATTATTTCAATCAAATGTTATACTTCCAGTCACAACTAAATTATTATGTTATATAAGAATAATTAACAAAAATTATATTATCTTTCCACCCAAATTATGTTTAAAATTGATTGGAATTATCACTTTTTTCAATTAATTATAAAAAAATCGCAATTAAATAACAATATTAATTTCAAGAACTATTCGACGCTAAGTCAAGTTAAAATAATTAAGAAATAAGAAAAAAACATGAATTATTTGAATGAAATATTGTACTTTAAACCTCAACTAAATTATTATGTTTTATAAGAATAGTAAACAAAAATTGTATTGTCTTTTCCTCAAATTATATAAGATTCATATTATAAATATGCAAAATGTTTATATAAGAAATATGTTTAAAATTGATTGGCATTATGACTTTTTTTTTCAATGAATTATGAAAGAATCGCAATTATATAACAATATTAATTTCAAGAACAATTCGACCCTAAGTGGAGACAAAATAATTAAGAATTAAGAAAAAAACATGAATTAATTGAATGAAATGTTCTACTTCCAGTCACAACTAAATTATTATATTATTTATATGGAACAAACAAATATGCAAAAAATTTATATAAGAAATAGGTTTAAAATTTATTGGAATTATGGCTTTTTTGGAATGATTTATGAAAGAAATACAATAATAATGAATGAAATACAACAATACTTCAAGTACTATTCGAAAACTAAGAAATAAAAAAAATACACAAAAATTATTTGAATGGGATGTACTAAATTATTATATTATATAAGATTTATATGTAATAAACTTCATATCTTTTTGCATTGTATAAATATTAAAAATGTTAATGTAAAACTGTGTTTAAAGTGTTATTAATATAGTATAGTTCAACCCTGGAGTTGTATATACGTATTATCAAACACATATGCAGCAGTCAGTATACACAGGAGCGTGCATTAATTCCATTAGTGGTGTGTTCCACTACTTGAGCCGCAAAAAACTTTGCTACTCATTATGCAAACTATTTTCATGCTGGATGGCCTCTATATGCGCTACATACTTCTTTTTTCTTTCTTTCTCTTTCTCTATTTTTACTTTTCTTGCTGCACTTAAAATGCATTCCGTCTCGAATTCACCAGAGCCACGCACCAAAACAAATGCGTTTTTATTAGTGAATACCATGAAACACAAACATACATACGAATATATATAAAAATGTATACACACACAGATAAATATATATATAAAATTATAATTTTCTCATTCTTATATATATATTTTTTTTCATTTTCCGTTTACTTCTGGGTAATGAAACTTTCAGGAATGTGCAATAGCATATTTGTGGATGTTATCTGCAGCCAAGTAGAATAATATTTTATTACGTTTCGCAAAAAAAAATATGGAAGGAAATGGAAGGAAAGAAAATGAAAGAAGTGGAAAAAATAAGTCCGCTACGAAATTCTCCGACTTATTTATAATTGACACACTTCGTCGAGTCGCACGACTTCGACGACAAGTTGCGAATAAATCATAAACATAAATCAGAGCTCTTCGTCATTTATATAAATTGCATTGAATGCATTTCATTGCTACTTATTTTTTTGTTGTTACGAGTTCAAAGCTATTGTATATATGTTGGAATTGGCATAAAAAATATATTTGAAACTAATCAATATAAATGAGTAATTTAATGATCAGAAATAGTCATTACTACTGATTTATTGTCTTAAATTTAAAATTAAACATATAATAATGAAAGTTATAATTTTTTATTTCATGATCATAAATTACTATTAATATTTAGTAATTATCTTAAATTTATATGTTTGTATCTAAATATTAAAATTGTCATTAGTGTATTCAAGCATTATTATAATATTTATTATATAACAAATACGAAATTTATTAATTCTTTTGACCATATGAAAATATCTCGTCACAAGTATTTTTGCTTAATATTTTTGTATTTAATAATTAAAAATGTGTAATGAGTAGTCTGTCTACGATAAAAATAAATTATATAACAAAATGTGCATTATATATTCAATTATTTAGCATATTTGATTGATTAATTCGACTTACGAACTAGTTCCGTTCAAAAGAGTTGTTCGTAAGTTGAATTTGTTCGTAAGTCGAACGATATACTTATCTTAACACACTTTATTCTGGTTTTTATCTTCATACATGTTAAATTCCGTATTACTGACTGCATACATTTGAAAAAATAGATTAAAATAATCAAACTACTTAGTTACAAATGCTTTTCAATGTAGACGTCAAAATTATTTAATAAAAAACCTCAAAAAAAGCAAATGGTAGATAGTAAATCTTCCAAAAATATTATATTTTATTAAATAAATTTTTATTATCACTATATATCTCCTTATAACAAGTTAAAGCTTTTAGAATTTTGTTGGTAAGTCCAGAAGTTCGTAAGTTGGGGGATACCTATATTATATAAGATTTATATGTACATAATGAAATTACATAATATATGCTAATATAAATACAATTGTATAGATTTTTAATTATGTTACGTATATAATACGAAATGTAGTAATTGTATATGTAAAGGATATTTTTTTTTATTAAAATTCTAAGACTTTTATTTTGTAACCAATTATACCTGATTTTCTTCAAACAAGTGCACTTTCCTCTATGCTTTATATTATCTACATGTCTGATCTACAAAGATCAAATCAGACAATAGTTGAAAGATTTCCAGATAATTCTACAATTCAGCACCGATGTAATCTGATAATAATCTAGAATCATCATCATAAACTCTCTAAACACTCTTAAAAACTAACTTAGAAATAATACATCTAAATTAAGTAGTAGCAATAGAGATATAAATTTTGCACATTTGAATATTTAAAAATAAACTGATACCAATTGGGTCGCCGCACAACTACAAAAGAAATATGTTGGATTGTTTGGAAAAAAAAATGTTGAGAAACGCTGATTTAGAATACAGTACAGAGTAAAATAATGTGTTTTTAATATTTTCACCAACAAAACTCTCTAAAGAAATAATTACATTACTAATTACTAATTTTGAATAAATATTATAAAACACAGAATAAATTATTTCGAAAAGTTCGAAATTTTAAAGAAATAAAATATACATTGTCATTTAGTAATAAATGATATTTTTAAATAAGAAAATTATGCAATTATATTTATTTTTTTATATTTTTAAGTTAACAGTTATATAATTAACAATAATTAAATAATAAAGTACATCATAGATAAGAAAATTTCGATGTTTTGCTTAAAATTCCTTTATGCTTTAATAAAATAGTTTTTTACATTACTTTTAATGTAAAAATGAAATAACAAGTACATATTTAATAGAAAACTAAATTATGTAATGCTTTTTTTCATGTGTTTTGTATTGATATTTGCTTTAAAACTAATCTAATATTTAATAAAAAAAATATTTTTAATTAAAAGGAATCTACTTTTATATTTGTGTTTTCTGTAACAAATAATTATACTAAAAATACATATTAAACAGAGACATTAAGAAAATTTACTTAAATTATCTATGTTTTCATAAATTACATTCTAAATAAAAAATAATTAATTGATTATTTCATTTAAAAGTAAAAAAAATATATGGAATGATGTCTGTAAAGTAGTTATACAACACGGACAGCTGATGTTACTTGAATGGTTGACCGGTAACATCTGGGAAGTAATAAAATAGTACTGTGGCTAAACGGAGACTAACCGCAACATGCATTAAACATTTACTAGAATGGTAATTATTTTACTGGTAAAGACTGAAAAACAATACTTTATTTGAATATCTTACCGATATTTTATGTTTCATTTACGTTTCTTTAAATCATCCTCACATAAATAATTCATTTATTACTTTTTTCTCTATCTATTTTTAACTATATTTTTTTTCCAAGATATTTTTATTTTTGTGATGAATCTCATGTATTTATTCAAATCTTTAGTATTTATTTATTCTTGTTTTCAATATACAAAGTATTTTTATAAACAAATTATTGAAATACTTAAAATTACAGTAGGCAATCGGTTTAAGAACAAAATATATTCAAAAGTTATATTTGCTAACTAAATTCTTCGTTAATCGAATATGTTTGTTGTCTGAACATAAAAACATTTTACGAAAGTATTAATTACTAATTTAGTTCGAATTCTGAATAGTTCGTTAAGCAAATTTTGTTTGAAACTAAAGACATCAGCAATGGAAATATTGTACTTCAAATTTGTAAAAACGTTTACATTTAAAAGTTAGTTCAAAAATTGTTCGTTAACCAAATGCGTTTGTTGTTCGAAGATAAAAACCTTTTACAAAAGTGTTCGATTTGTTCGAATTCTGAATAGTTCGTTAACCGAATTATGTTTGAAAGTAAAGACATCAAAACAATCGAAAGATTGAAAATTTGTATAGAATATTTACATTTAAAAATTATTATTAAATAAAAACTATTTTATTATAAATTGATTTAAATCTATTAACTACTGTTACTTATTTAAAGTAAAACAATTTTACTGTACGTTTAAATGGAACAGTTTATTCAGACACACACACAAAAAATGTTGTTTGTAATTACGTATTTTATTGGTATTAAAAATTATGCATGATGTCGCAAAAGGTGTAAATTTATGTTGTTTTCGATGTAGCTTTTATTCCTTTAATTACGTTTAGTTTATATGCAAAAACCATAAATTTCACGATTATAGTAGGCTTGTTTTATATGTTTTTAAGTCAATTATTAGCATACGCCGTTAACATTCGTATTTAGAATGGAATCAATTCAAAAATAATCTTGTTATGTGAATGGATGAAACCTATTCAAATTGCAATAAATATAGTATTTATGTATAATGGTAAACAGTGAAAGTAGATAGATAGTAAAACCTCATTTAGAGCTTACGAAGCTTAAATGATAAACGAAGTTATATTTGTATATAGGTAACCTATAGAATTGTTAAACTTTAACTCTTAATAAATAGGTAATAAATGGGACTTTTTAGGCTTCATTTATATTGAAACAACGTTAATCGAACATTTAAAGAGGTCTTACAGTACATTCATATTAAAGGAATGAGTACAAAGATTCTATAGTAAATTCAAGTAAAATATGTTAAGAAATTGTATTAGAAGAAGAAAATAACATCTAAGAAAAAATAACTCCCAAAAGTAACGTCGCATAAAGAACACTTTATGGACTAAATGTTCGTTAACCGAATACGTATTCGTGGTCCCAACATAAACATCTTTTGATAAAGCGAGTGTCGTCCGAATTGTTCGTAAACCGAATAATTCATTAATTGATCATCCATAGTTATGTAAGATCCACATAGAATTTTTTTGAGCAGTATTGTATAATTATTAACCATCAATTCAATGCAACCAATTATATATTTATGTAAATATTGAAGTATTTAGATAATAATTTGTATATGTGAATACGATAAATAGAAAATCAGCGAGTGTATTAAGCTTTACTTTCGCCTGGAATTAATTTAGTTATTTATGGGGCATAATGATTAGGCTAGTTTAAATCCGTTGAATAATGCATGGATTCGCTTGCAGTAATGATACGTCAGCTCCAAAACCTCAGCCCCGTAATAACAATAATTATATCATGAATTCTTCATTGCAAAATCCGTAAGCAGCGTAACATTATTATATATCAATAAAGATAACATTTCGTCTGCCTTAAGATATAATAATTTAAGCAAATTTTATAAACTAAATCGATGCGAATAAAGATATTGCTAAACTTCAGATGATAAAATAATTTAATCTACAGATTATCTCATTATATGTAGTTAATGTGATTAGTATATAACAGGGGTGGGCACACATGAGGCCAAAGAGAGCCGCAATCCGTTTTTTTTATATTATATAAAGAGATACACAAATTCAATTATTTTAAAATTTTAGTACTAAAATGAAAATATGATACATTTTAATAAGAGCCGCACTTGACTCAATGAAGAGCCGCATACGGCTCTCATACCCGTATTTGCCCACAATTTAACAGTTTACGCTGGATTTTATTACGGCCATGACGATTCACTTACCGCACTTGGTTCTCCCCATTCAGATTCGATGTACGAATAAAATTTGGGAACGAAATCCCCTTTAGCCCTATCCCGGATTTATGTACTCCTTGTACTTTATAACCTCTTCCCACTTTCTTTTCAACCTATACAGATTTACGAGTACATAACATTGTTATGTAAAGTATTTCTTTTACCTGTACTCTTCTTCGAGAGGGTACTGAAATTGTATGTAGGTATAAGCTATGACTCAGTCCAGGACTGGCTGTAAGATGATGCATGCTAATGAGTTTGGCTCCCTATTTTATTCATGAGACCGAAGGAAAGGGACGATTATACAAAGAGAGGAAGAAGAAAAGAGTTATCTTGGATGGAAAATTAGCTTCAGATAAATAATATTTGTATCCAGTTCTAAAGGGCACGCTTTTTTTTCGATAGTAATAGGAATGGAATTACATTTTAATTTTACATTAGGTTCTCATGAGAAGTACTAATAAATTGATGGAACCCTCGTGCTGTGAATTATTTATTTCGAATGGAAAATCTATGGAAATTTTTGAGAAATTTAAATAATATTGAAACGATGAAGGGTCGTAACTTCATTAATTTAAAAGAAAATCTTACAAATTTGATTCACATTTTATATAGAAAAATAATATTATTGGATTATTTTATTGCTTTTATTACCGTATTTTCATTCATTTCACTCCTTTATTTATTTACATAAATATTCTAGATAGATCTATGAACAATTTTTAAAACTTATTATACAAAGGTATAATTTGCTTTGGAGCCTAGGAAAGATGAAGTTAAGCTATGCAAAAAAACTAAAAGCCTATAATTTATACCAAGTGAAGAATGGAGAGAAGCCCAATTCAGTAATTTTAAACTGAAATTAAACACGTAACAGATTGAAGAATATTATAAGCATAGACCACCGTCTTCAACAATATTGTTTCTTTGTTAATCCTTTGGAAGAGATATCTAAACTATTTAGCCTATTGGCAACTTAAACATAAAATTATATATTCATGTTATATCCTGAAAAGAATCGCGATAGAATTTTTGTTGATAATACGTTTGGACATAATGCATTTTTTGTATGTATTTACAGAGAGAAAAGACAAACTGGATATATATAATGAAATCTCGTAAAAGACATTTCTTAGCCTAAAGAATTTTAAAAATAATTATATAATACGTTCTAATACGATACAATTTTTGTATGCATTCACAGGCATATAAATAATGGAATCAAGTACAATTTCAGCAAATTTTTACATTATTTATGTAATTTAATGGATGCTTCTTAAGTCAACGTATTTTGTTCATTCATTACATAATAATAAATTAATTACATTTTCAAGTTGTTTTCTCAAAATGTTTTTTTTTGTATCTTGAAATTAATCAGATTTTGCTTCATCAAATCAAGAAATACTGAAATCAATCATATTTTCAGTAATTGATTATATAACTTTTGATATTTATATAAGATATTGAAATAATTACTTAATACTTTATGATATAATGAAACTTCTGCATGCAAAATCTTATTATCCTATCTTGAAATTTACAGATAGAAAATGAAAAGTGTATATAAATTAAGAAATCGAATATAATTTTAGCTACGTGACTTTTCATATTTAATATAAAAGACAAATCTTAACATAAAGTATTTTATGAATAACGACGTTATAAACTAATGCATTTTTTTTTCTTATTAGAGATATAAAAGTATTATATTTCTATCATTAATTGTATAATTTAATTAAGCCAAATAATCTCATAGATAATTACATAATATATAAAAAATAATTCAATTTTAAAGTAAGTTTAGAAACATGCTATAAATTGTTTCATTTTACTGAAAGGATGCATTTAAAAATAGAAAAAAATAAATGAATTGCTTGCTAGTATTTTATAGATAATTACATAGAATAATGCAATTTTCGAAACATGCTATTGTTCTATCTTGAATTGAACTAGATTTCGATGAATGGATGCATTTACAGAGAGAAATAACTAAACAAAAAAAGAACTGGGAATAAATGATGGAATCGAGGAAAACTTGGGTGGCAATTCCAAAGACAACTGGAGACAGTAGCGAGGGAGAATGAGAGAGTGAAAGAGAGGTAAACAAAAAAATGCGGGCATGTAAACAAGTGCAGAAGTGGCAATAGATCGTAAATCGGGGCCTCTGGTCTGCACAAAAGTAATTGCCCCAATAAAGCGATATATTTATTGTGAGCAGGGTAATTATCGCAATCGAAATGGCGAATTATTGACGCTCATTAGCCATTTGCGGCCGATAATTATTTATCAATTTTACGCACAGAGAGGCAGGCAGGCATTCGTGCCAGAGCCGCACTAATTAAATGTCTTTCAGTTGAAAATAAATCCATTGCTACCGTATACCGAAAGAACAAAACGTATGCAACGCGTTGCATAATTTTATTTGTGGTGGAATTGAAGGAACGAAGATGAATGTTTCAAGGAAATATATACTTTGAAACATATTTCTTTAGATAATAAAACCTTATTTAGTTTGGTTAATTGCTGATAAAAATCAAGTTCTTATTGTAAAGGTGCACCTACATTACTTCTGATAAGTGAAGGGGGTGTTCGAAATACATCAATACTTCTATGTACAAGTGATAGCTTAATTAATATGGTTAGTACAATAAAAAATAAAAAGGTGCGTCCACACTACCTCTAATGTGCGAAGTTGGTTTTGACTTTAATATATATCTATGTACAAGCAGCAATTTCATTAATTACTAAATTATAATAAAATATTTAAAAAACACTACTAAAAAAGTGTGTATAAAATTTTTGAAATATTATTAAGGTGCGTCCACACTACTTATTTTTTATTACTTAAAAAAATGATATTGGTTTTTGAAATTAGTATTTTCCTATGTACAGGTCATGATGTTTAATGAATTTGGTTAGTACGAGTCAAATTAATAGTAATTATAAAATGCGTTTTTGAACAAATTATGTTAAATATGTCATCATTTTAAAATTAAAATGTATTAACTTTTGTAAATTTTTATAAAGTAATGGAAACTAATATAACAATCTTATTCGTATACATTAATTCTTATAGAGAAACTAATTTCAGTTTTCGAACAAAACCGATTTCAAATTCCGTTTTTGAACGAATTCTGTTCGATAACTGAAGTTCTATTATATTATATATATTCGAATTTAAATATATTCAATAATTCCATTAAAACATAATTCCAATATAATAATAATTTATTGGCCAAACATCGATACATAAGAAGAAGAGAAAAAAAAAGTACAATTTATACATAAATAAATTTGAATATACAATAAAAATATATATACTAGTAGGCTGGCCAAAGGGCTAACATAATTCCATTAATTCTTACAAAGAAAATTATTACGATTTTCGAACAGTTTTGTTGAATCAAATAATACTTAAGTACACCTATCAATCGATTTACACACGATAGAAAAAAACGTGTAAATTGGAAATTGAAAAAGTATAGAAGAAATCGTGTTAAAGAGAAATCGAGTAAAGAAAGTACGGAGTAAAACGAGATTATTTTCAACATTTATTTTTAATTTATTTATTTTTAACCGTGTAAAAGCGAAAACGTGTAATGAAAGTACTGTGCAAAACGATGGATATTTGTATGCATTATGTTCTATAGAAATCGGATTCACTTTTGTTAAATTTTATAAACTAAGGATAACTAAAGTAATCTTTCCATTAAAAAAGCTTACCGATAATTAAAGATTCATAATCAACAAGAAAATTCATGAGGATCCTCATTATAACAAAATAGAAGAGACAATATCCTCTTAAGTAACAGATTAAAGTTCGATTTAAATCTAACATCTGCTATTCAATTCTAATCATTATATAAAAGGGAAAACATTTATTAGGACAATCTTAAAAGCTTTATATTAGAAAGAAACTAGTCACTATGTATTCATTAGTATAAAAACAACAGATGCATTTTATTACTTAACAAAATGCTAAAAGTCACTTTTCTTTATATAGTACATTTTACTACTCACAAAATTGCTTATACTAATTTTAAAAAAATCAAAGAAATTTCAAATATACTTATATTTTATTGTGACTTTAAACTTATTATTTCTAATTACTACGATAGTTTACGTAATTTAGAAATAATATAACTAGTACAAAAAAGATTGTTGATTGCACTATTCGAGGTATAATTGTATTATTGACTATATATTTCTAAATATGTCGATAATCTTACATAATATTATCTATTTTTATACATTTTAATTTTATGATATTTTAAACTCCTCGATTTGTCCGGTTTCTAACAGTCCGGGATGAATCGATTATACGCACTGTTCGACTTATTACTGTATAGTATTATTGACTATATATTCATAAATATATTAATAATATTATATAATCTAATCTCTTTTTGTACATTTTAATTTTATACTGCTATATATTTGCGCAACCAATTACCCGTACTATTCGAGGTATTATTATATATGTTTGACTATATATTCCTAAATAAATCAATAATCTTATATATGAAAAAAAAAAATAAGTCAAGTTCAAAATTGTATTATGTAAGGTGTTACTAAATATGAAAATGGTCCATGGATGTTATAAAGTTCGAGTACCGTTAATGTTTTACCTCCCTCTTGACTATACACATTGTGTTTGTGTGTATATATATTTAAGATTGTACGAGAATCATCGAATTATAGAGATGTGTTTTAAGAGGCGCCTAATTAAGGTCTTTATGCATGAAATCTTTCACGTTAATAAAAGGGCGCAGCGCGGCTCGGATATTACGCATCCTGTGCATATTGGCTTTTACATAATGCTTGTACACGGTACAAAAACATTGTGGCTCTTCAATTTCAGTAATTGCCACGGCCATAAAACAATTGACGCGGTCGACGGGATGAAACAGTGTTCGAACAAATTAAAACAACAACAAAGAAAAACCGAACGCATTTAATTCGATGGAAATTACAAGGTTGTGCGTATAATAAATATTTGCATTTACAAAAAAAAACTAAAATAAAGAGGAAAAAACAGAACTAATTTTGTAATTGTTTCAAGGTGAATAAATATTGAAAAGTATAGAACTTTTCAATATTTATAGCTTTTAAAATTAATTAATATTGTTGATAAAAGAATTTAAGATTAATTAGAGTATTAGATTAATAGCAAAATCTTCTAGTGTATTGTTAGCTTAAAGAAGATAATTACAGTGGGTGTTCGGTTAACGAATATAATCCATTCAAAAATAATGTTTGCTAGTCGAATTGTTCGTTAACCGAATCAATTTAAAAAGCGGCCTAAGCTTTATATTAGTGTTAGCTACCAAAAGTAACGTCAATCGGTCTGTAAAGTATTTGTTATCCGAAATATGTGTTTCGAAGTCCGAACTGTTCGTTAACCGATCACTATATAATTTAACTAACTTACAGTTTAATAGTTATATTTGTAGTTTAATGTAAGATACAAAACGTTTTTTATATTTTATAGAAACGAAAAAATAGAAATTTGTGAATTATATAGAGAATTTTAAACAATAGTTATAAAAAAATCTATATTTATTTTTAATTATTTTCATTTATTTTCACTATTTTATCATAAAATTTGTCAATTACACATAAGTTCATAATAAAATCCAACAATTCTTAATTGACAGGAAAAATAATCTTTCTATATAGAGAATATATAAAGCGTTATAAGTAAATATCAAATATGTGTTAGCAGTTGTAGAATGTACACGCTGCATAATTCATTAACCATATTTCTTACAATTTACATTGAGATTTATATTAGAAAAGGAACCGAAATGATATAATTACAGGCTCGTAATTAATACTAAGTAATGTCTATCAACTGCAGCAACACTTTTCCCCATTAATTTATACCTCGCAAATTAGTTAATAGCCAAACACGCCCACAACGTACGCTGTTATTCAAATTAAATCAAAGCAATTGCAGTTGCTAAATCAGAATCGCATTACACCATCGTTTACATAACAGTCTTGAAAAACTGGAATACACATAAATATTTCTCTGTTTTATCTTTGTTTTTGTTTGTTCTATATTTTCGTATGCTTCATTGTCTGTTCTTTGTTTATAACACAAAATTGTCTTTCATAACTGTAATACAAATAAGTATGTCTTCTTTTTTATGAATCTCTTTTGTCTGTTCTATTTTCTCATATATGTCTGTTCTCATTGCAAAATTCTCCTTTCTTTTTCAAATTTTTGTTTTCGTCCTGGTTCTATTTTTCATATTCGTATTTTTTCCTTTCATAACATGAATATGTCTTTAAAAACTGTAAGTCTCCATCTTTGTCAGTTCTATTTTCTCCTAATTCCTCTGATTCTTTTCATAACATGAAATTGTCATTAAAAACTGAAATACAAATATATATATCTTTTTTTTTGCTCCATTTTCCTTTTCTGCCTTCGTCCTGGTTCCATTTTTCATTTTCGTATGTTCTTTTTTCATAACATGAAAATGTCTTTAAAAACTGTAAAACAAATAAATATATCTTATTTTTGTTAATTCTCTTAGTTTTTGTATTCATCTTTGTTTGATCTATCTTTTCTTATTCGACTATTATCACTACAAGAAATTGTCTATTAAAACTGCAAAACACATAATTTTTGTTTCGTTTATTTTCTTTTTTTCATAATACAAAATTGTCTTTAAAAACTGTAATATAAATATATCTTCTTTTTGTTTCATTTTCATTTTATTTTTATATTGGCATGTTATCATTTCATAACATGACATTGTCATTAAAAATGTAATACACATAAATATATCTTCGCTCTCGTTCATTATCTTAGTTTTATCTTCCTTTTTTATCTATTCTATATTTTTCTTAATTCGTCTGTTTTCTTTTCAATACAAGAAATTGTCCAATAAAACTTTAATACACATAATTTTCTATTTCGTATATTCTCATTCTCATTCTTGTCTTTTCATTTTTTTCACATTCGTCTGTTTCCTTTACATAATACAATATTATTTTTAGAAACTGCAATACAAATAAATATATCTTCTTTTTGGTCTATTTTGTCATTGTTCTTGTCCTATTTTTTCATATTCGTATTGTATCTTTTCATAACATGAAAGGGTGTTTAAAATCTGTAATACATATAAATATATCTTCTTTTTCGTTCATTCTCTTAGTTTTTGTATATTTTTTCATAATTCGTCTGTACCTTTTCAGCTTTTCTGAAATACATATAAAAATATGTTTCCTTGGTTAATTGTCTTAGTTGTGTCATAGTCTTTGTTGTATTTTTTTCTTATTCTTCTATTTTTTTTTCAATACAAGAAATTATCTATTAAAACTGTAATACATCTAATTTTCTGTATCGTTTTTTGTCATAATTTTTGTCTGTTCTATTTTTCACTAATCGTCTTTATCTATTTTCTTTTCATAACATAAAATTGTCTTTATAAGCTAGAATACACATACATATATTATCTTTCGTTCATTCTCTCTATTTTCTTTTAATCTGTTCTCTTTTTTCCTATTCGTCTGCTCTCTTTTTTCTTGTTTGAAAGGAAAGGAAGGAACCGTAAATCCGTTAACGTCCATGAGACTCGAAATATCAATTCACACATCCCAACGTAATTATTTTTGGAGAATCCTCTTTGTTTCTTTCCATCTTCATCTTCAACTTCGTCATGTGTAAACTCATTCGTCTCGACCAGTTATTTTTCTTTACCTCGAGATTCACTTGATGGTCGTTGTTTTTTTTTAGTTGGAAAGGGGGTGGAGAAGAGCAGAGGAACAAGTATGATGGCTTTTGAGGAATTCCGAAAGGAGAAAATAATAAGGGCGGTTCGGTCTTTCTTTTTCTTCTTTTTTTTCTCCCAAATCGTCGGAGTCCTTTCTCTCAGATTCCTCCATTTACTAATTGAGTCTTTTCGTATGGTCCAGCGGTAGCGACGATCTACGCCCAGATACTTTCTCAGAACTTCCAAAGCTTAATTGGAAATACATTCTTCACCAACAGCGAATGAAGAGCGGAGAGAGAGAGGCAGAAGAAAGACGAGAAATACACGGAAGCTTCAAAAAGTCTTGTTAATTAGGATTTTGGTTTACAGTTATTTACAAGATTTACATTTTATACTGAAATGCAATAAACTAGAGTTTAAATTGTGTTACAGATCGATTACTTAAGAATAATTAACAAATACATAGAGAAAAGACATATATAAGTAGAAAAAAAGTTATCTAATTCAATCAAATAGTAATTTTTTTAGTATTTAATTAATCCCAATTATTGTAATAATTTCTATTATAACATAGAAAATTATGAAGAACAATTATAATATTATAAAATTAAACTATGAAGGACATAAATATAAGCTGTATGAATAATTTCAGTAAAATCAATGTAGGAAAATGTGCCTTGAAAACAATACAGAAAAGAATTAAGTTTAAAAAATAAATAAAATTATAATGCACTTGTTTTTTTTATCAGGCTTTATTTACGGGCGGCAGGAAATCGTACGTTTCTGCAGTTTATTGTATTGCGATTGCATTCTGACACTACTTGTTTTAGTCGAAGCAGTAAATTCGCACAAAATTATAAAATTATAAGAAGAAATATTCAAATAATATGGAGCGAATATATTTCAAAATGTCGTCGTTTTAAATATGATTAGAAGTGGAATAAAAAAAAGGCTTTCAGCAAAGTGAAAAATTTAGATTGCGTTACAAGTTACGGTTTAATTGTGTAGATTAAATAATAAATGCATTAGAATGGAAGGAAAAAAATACATACATTTGTATATAATAATCATGAGAATGAAATTTTCTTAAGGTTGAATTGCATTAAAATAAATTGGATATTTTAGTTAATTAAAATGTAATTTATTATTATTGCAATTTTACAGGTGTATTGACTATTTATAAACAGAAATTAAGTAAGAATTCAGAAGTTAAATGCTTTGAAGATATTGATAAAAAATTTAAGAAATTCAAGAAGAAATGAAGATTTTTGATTTTATAATAAAATGTCATATGTATTAATTATTTATAAATAAAAATTATATTGAAAAGTTTTAAAAATGATGTAGCATGCGTATAATCCGGGACTTCTCATCTTCAATAGTCGCTCGTTAAGCGACAATTACAATTCATTTTGTTCGTTAAGCGAGGTTCCAATGAAAAAGAAACAATATTATTAATGAAATGTATCAAGAATTTGAATGAAATTATTGGATTTATATTTAATTTTTTATTTATATAATAATATAATTGTATATAATATAAATATGTTTATGTAATGATAATATGTGGAAAAATGTATTGAAAAGAGTTCCCACGGATTGTTGTGTTTATTGTTTTTTTGATTGATATCATGTTTGAAAGTCTCGAATCTGCACATTAATTTAAACCTGATTATAAATTGAATCGTTAGCCGAATTCTTATTCCACGAAGCAAAGATTAGTTTCGTCGTTTCAGCTACAGTTACATAATTTGTCGAAATTGCAAAGATTAATTTGATTTGATTTTTGAGTCAAGTTCTTTCATTCCAATTAATGTATTTTCATGACTAAACAATGATTATATAATCATTTTGGGAATCAGTTGATTGTTTATAAATTAATCTTTTTACACCGCAAACAAAAAAGTAATAAACACAATTTTATTAAAATTAAAATTAAAGAATCATAAATATTTGAATTCGAATATGTTTTTGCAAGAAAGAGTAATTTTGGTATCAATTACTAATTTCAGTTACTTATTGAGGAAAAATCTACCATGAATTTGAAAATTTAAAAGGATATGCAAATATTGAAAGACGTTTTGAATTTATACTCATAATAAGGAAAATCAAAGAAGCAAAAATTATAAAATATTGAAATCGTGACAAAATATGAATAAATGAAAAGTATGAATTTAAGAGAAAATCTAAGAAATAGAATCATGGACAAACATTTCTTATGATTTTTACATTTAAAATAATGAAAATCAAGTAAGTAAAAATGAACAAAAATATATTTTTTTTGATAATTTAAAGTGTGTCACTGTCATATGTAAATATATAAGAAAAGCAAAGTTTAAAGCATGTTTCGATTTTACGTTAAAAATAATAAAAAAATAAATAAATTTTAAGTAATTTTTGAATATTAAAACTGAACGAATTACGTAAATCTGAAAACTAATTAGATACACATACAAAATTGAGAATATTTTTTATTTATACAAAATATAATGAAAATAAGTTGAAATAAACAAACTTTTCGGTTGTGCGAATATCATGTAAATAAATAAGACAAAAGAAACAAAATGGTCTAAAGAGAAGATTTTGGAAATAATTGCTTTAAGATTAAAATATATAGTGAAACTTATGTAAATCTAAGTTTTTTTTACATAGAAAATAAGAAAATTGAAAGAAATAAAAAATAAGTATAAATTATATAAAATTTTATATAATTATTAAAATGTGTTTGAAGAAATATAAGTGCAGAAGAAAGCGTAGATGGAAAATAAAGTAAACTTTAATCAAGTTTCAGTTACGTGCATTTACGAGTTACGAGACATTAAACACTGCGTGTAATTTAAGAATTTACATGTAATCAATATTTAAACGTAAAAATAATAAGTGGAGACCGATCACAGTGGGCACGGCTGAACCATTACCAAGAACAACAGGAAGAAAAGAGAAAAAAGGAACTCATAAGGGCGTCACTTCGTGTGTAGGCGAGGACGAAAAATAATAACATAAGAGAAAAAAAAGAAGGCAAAGTACTGTAACAGGAAGTGTTTGTGGTGGTAATTTCGTCCTGAGTCGATAAGATCCCTTCTCTCCTCTATATAAATTAGTGGGCAATTTTTTTTATCTGCTGATATGAAGCCCAAGTGGGCCAATTTAATTTTAACGATCGCCCATTTTAGGCGAGAGACACGACAGAGAAAAAAAGAACGAGAATAAGGGAGAAAATTAAAAAAAAAGAACGAGCAGAACAGATCTTCGGTTAAAGAGAGGTTTAGAGGAGGTAAAGGTGTTTGGCGATGGCGGAGGAGCAAAGGCAATAATTGTTTACGTGCCTTCGATGGAACGCATCTGCACGAGCCGAGCTGAGAACCTTTCGACCTTACGGGAACTTTACGGCTAATAAAAAGCCGCTTTACGACATTTTAACGCGCCGTTACCACTTTTACTAACTACTAACAAGCCTCATTACGATACACCGACACTTCTTTCGTCGTCTAATACTGTTTACTCCGAAATTTCAACCCTCAGTGTTTTTTTTAGATATTAGAACGTAACTATAAAAATAATAATAGCTAACTATGATTTTATGCAACAATATTAAATATACCGACACTTCTATCATCGTTTAATACAATTTATCAGATCCATCTTCTCTTCTAGAACAGGACAAACTTTTTGTAGCAAGAGTCATAGTTATCTACTAGTTAAGACACAACAACATTCTTGAAGAAACGAATGCGGCTCGTAAGTCTTTCCTGTTATATAATGAAGAAAACTTAAATTTCTTAAGATTTTATGTAATAAGATAAATCATTTCATAAGTACGTCGATACTTCTATGAACTTCTAATACTATTTACTTAAAAAAAAACACCCTCTTTTAGAGATTGTAGCAAACCCACAAATAAATACGTAATAAGATAAAGCATTTGATTAACTGTTTTATGCACAACTGTATTATATATTGCGACGTATTTTGACTATATGAGTGGCGCCTCTTCAAAGCTTTATTAAAAACTTATGGATATCGTCACAATAATAATAAATATACCTTATAGTGTCTAAAAGATGAATGGAGAATATGTTTGATGTTGATAGCAGAGTGATTATGAATTTTATTTTCAAACCAATAGCAGCTTGTACAAAACATCTCATGAAAAAGAAAATAAAAAACCCCTAAAGCAATTAGAATTTGTCTTTCAGAACTCTTAGACTAACTAGTAAATTGTACCGTATTCGAACAGATAGTCAAGGAAGAAATAGTGAGTGTATGGTATCAACTTCCAGAAATCTTAGTAGACTGACTATTAAATTGCACATTATTTGAAGAGATAGTCAAGGCAGAAGTAGAGATTGTATGGTATGTTTAAACAGGAAAAGAAGAGGTTGAAGAAAATTATAAATGAAATGAAATAAATATTTTATCTTGTTTTGTTGCTTATATTGTATTTTAATTGAGAAGGTTATTGAATATTGATTGTGGATTGAGGAAAATTACAAGTTTTTGGTAGTTTCAATTCTAAGGACAGTCTCAAAGATGTAGAGTAATCGAAAGGATGAATTATACTATTGAAGATGTTATTCACAAATTTATCAGTAGTTTCAAGTTAATATTACGTAAGAATTATTTTAAATTATAATAAAACAAATTTCCCACCAGACTATTAAGTCTTAAGCCAAGAGCCAAAAGGCTGAATTAAAAATACAATG
>NW_017099520.1:0-71653 GCF_001412225.1 Nicrophorus vespilloides
GAAAAACTGAAAAAACTGAATAAAATACGAAAAAAAATGTTCTTAACATTATAACAGGCGTCTCCATGACACTATAATGATGTATGTAGGCTCGTTGGAAAGCGGAACATATTCAGCTTTCATATAGAGTGGTTCATGATGTAATTATCTTAAGGGGTTGTGACGAAATTAAATAATGTAAAAACTAAAAACGAGAAAAAAAGCGTCTGTTCATTTCTAGCTATAACAGGCGACTCGATAAGACTACAAAGATGATTGTAGGCACGTTGGAAAGGTGAGATTTTCAGCTTTCAAACGAGTGTCAATCATGTAATTATCTTAAAGGGTTGTCGAAATATTAATGAAAAACTAAAAAGACTTAACAATAATTCATTCCCAATCCGAAATACTCCAGCTAATTGCATTTCCGAACATTTCCCACAACCATTGCTAAACTTTTCTTCATTTCATATCCTTATTTTCTAAGAAAATTACTAAAATCCAGATACTCGCAATATTCCAAATATCCAAGTTTTGGATCCATCCATTCACATTTTGTAATTTCTAATAGAAATATGTGACAATTTTAGTATATTCTCTAAAGACATAAAAATTGGACAAAAGACGTGTTGAAACTGTTAAAATATAGTGTTAATTGTATAGTACACGTTCCATCAATGAAAGACGTGGATGAATGTTTGTTTATTTTGTAAATCCCTTAACAAATCCGATCATCTATCAATCGAACAATCACCATTTCCTCCGTCGACAACGATCTAAAATCCCTTCGGGCTAATCCGAAAAGCTCAGCCAACAAACTCGAGGAAAGACACTTCCATATCTTGACTTCTCTCGCTGGATGCAAAGTGAAAATTGAAGGAAAAAAAATAGAGAATAAAGAAGGAAGAAACAATAAAAACAACCTGAAAAGTAAATACTTCCTTTTTAGAAGACCTGCAGCGTTAATCTTCATCCTTCTCTCCTCATCATCGCCGTTCCTTACATTTTTCTGTTTACATAACGGAACTGAAAACGGCGAAATCGCCACCACTACCTGCGACCGTTTTAGAAACAATGGCAGAATTTGTTACCTGAGGTTGAGGCGAAAATGTAAGAATAAAAAGGCCCAAAAAAAAAGGAGCAACAGGACGACAAAACCTCCCTCCGATGGAAGAAAGAAATAAATATGCTTCGTCGATGGACACATCCAGATAACGGATAAATATGTTGAGAGAGGGCAGATATTTTTTTTTTCTTCTTCTACTCCTCCCCGGGCCCGCATATTAAAAAAAATAAAACCGAAATAAATGGATGGAATAAAGAATGGAAACAACAAGAAGAGAAAAATAAAATGAAATAAAAAGAGGAGATTTCGTCGCCCGATTTCGCCCTCATCCGATAGAGCAAATTTCGGCGAAAGACGGAACGTGCGATCTGCAAATATCGCAGCGTGAATCGAAAACTTTCCGAATGACAAATTGCTTTTAGTTTGGTTTATAAATACAAATTACTTAATACTATTTTAAGTTTGTTTTACAACGAAAATTTGTAAAGTTGCAATGATTTTCTTTTGATATTTTATTTGCAGGTCCATCGACCGGTCACTTTTTTTTTCACTCTTGTCTTCGCTTTCGATCTTTCTCTTTATTATTTTTTCGTCTTCTTCTTCTTGGGGTTCAGTTTGGACGGTTGGACACACACACGCATCCACACACACACACAGAATTCCCGTGAAGAATAATACGAGGTATTGTTGAGACAGTGTCAATATTTGACGTGTTCAAGGACTATAGAATACCCGGTTCTGTGCTCACAATGCTCTATTTGAACTGAATAAGTGTCTAAATGGATCTGACAATACAAACAACAAAAAGACACTTGACAAATGACCGCGCCACAGCGCGCCCGGGCAAACAGAACTTTATTACACACTCGGCCAACTTTATACGTTTTATATTGACAAAAAAAAAATAAAAGACGAGTAAAAAGCAAACGCTGTAAGAGAGAGTAAAATTGAATGGTACAAAGAGGTACAAATCATTCTCACGCATAATGCTCGAGCCACATTTTTTTATTTGCTTTTCCCGTTCAACAATTAATTTTACTAAGTAATTCAATGGATATTTAACAAAACACAAAATTAAATTGAAAATTTATATATTTCAGATGGTTATTATTAGTAAATGATGAATAAGAATTAATAATTTGCAAGAGTTTTAAGGATTTTCAATTGGAACGTTTGGTGAGATCGATTCTGCGTCAAGCGAGTAACCCGAAAATATTTTTTTTTAGTTATTTCATTTAACAATTTAAATTTTTCTTGGAAAATAAAAATCTTAATAAAAAGAAATATTCATTTATAATTTATGAATAAATAAATATTTTATGGTGAATTGTTAAAAATTACTCGAAATTTTCTAAAATTTGATTGAAATATTAAATGTAAATAATTTCAATACATTATTTATTTAGTACACGAATTACAGCCAAATGGATGATATCACAAGCATAATTTGAATACTTACTACATCCTACAAATATTCAAGTTTAATATCCATCTTTTGAATCTATTCTATCTACTATAGTTTCTGAGAAAATATTAAAATGTGAAGACATTGCTGCTTAATTATCCATTACTTCAAATTGGAATTATTGGCGAATTACAGCCAAATGGATGATATGAAAGTATAATTTGAATAATTGCTACATTCTACAATTATTTATGTTTCATATTCATCTTTTGAACCTATTCTATCTATTATAGTTTCTGAGAAAATCATTAAAAAACACTGCTTTTTCGAACTTATTTTTTTTATTCATTTCAAAAGGATAATACCACAGCAATGTCTGAATACTTGCTACATTATATCAGCATATGATTATTAAGACACTTTTTAGATAGACAACAATTTTCGAATATTGATGAAAAAATGGTTAAATTTCTTATTATTATACTTATACTAATTGTATACATTTAAGTACTAAAATTTTAATTACGCAACGAACGAAAGTTATTAATTTCAATGTGGCAAATGTGCAAAATTCTGTTGTTTCATATGCATCTTTTGAATCTATTCTATCTACTATAGTTTCTGAGAAAATAATAAAAATGTGAAGACACTGCTGCTTAATTTTCCATTACTTCAAATTGGAATTATTGGCGTTGGAATTACAGCCAAATGGATGATATGAAAGTATAATTTGAATAGTTGCTACATTCTACAATTATTTAAGTTTCATATTCAGCTTTTAACTCTATTCTATCTATAATAGTTTCTGAGAAAATCACTAAAAAACACTGCTTTTTCGAACTTATTTTTATTCATTTCAAAAGGATAATACCACAGCAATGTCTGAATACTTGCTACACTATATCAGTATATGATTATTAAGACACTTAGATAGACAACAATTTTCGAATATTGATGAAAAAATGGTTAAATTTCTTATTATTATACTTATTCTAATTGTATACATTTAAGTACTAAAATTTTAATTACGCAACGAACAAAAGTTATTAATTTCAATGTGGCAAATGTGCAAAATTCTGTTGTTTCATATCCATCTTTTGAATCTATTCTATCTACTATAGTTTCTGAGAAAATCATAAAAATGTGAAGACACTGCTGCTTAATTTTCCATTACTTCAAATTGGAATTAGTGGCGTATTACAGCCAAATGAATGATATGAAAGTATAATTTGAATAATTGCTACATTCTACAATTATTTAAGTTTCATATTCAGCTTTTGAATCTATTCTATCTATTATAGTTTCTGAGAAAATCATTAAAAAAACACTGCTTTTTCGAACTTATTTTTTTTTTCGTTTCAAAAGGATAATACCACAGCAATGTCTGAATTCTTGCTACATTATATCAGTATATGATTATTAAGACACTTAGATATACAACAATTTTCGAATATTGATGAAAAAATGGTTAAATTTCTTATTATTATTATACTTATACTAATTGTATACATTTAAGTACTAAAATTTTAATTACGCAACGAACGAAAGTTATTAATTTCAATGTGACAAATGTGCAAAATTCTGTTGTCACTAAAATCACTAAATTGTGAAAACACGAAAGTTAATTTTTCATTATTTCTATTTTGAATTCGCCTTAAGATAAACAGAGAAAATCCTGCAGAATTTCACTTAAGGAGAAATATATATTTTTGGGTTGAAAATTAAAATTGTTTATTTTTATGGCATTGTTTCGATTCTTTCAATTCCTCTTTAATTGTATTTAAATGATCACTGAAATCAAAAGAGAATGTTAAAATCTTTAATTGTGTTCACTTATCGGTGGAATTGAAATAAAATTAGGAACGATCAAAGGATGTGAAAACGATTCGAGCAGTCCTCTTCCTCTCTTATCGCGAGGTCTCTTCACTTATTCTCTTTATCTTCACTTATGCGTGAGCTTTTCCATGGGGAATGATGTATTTGTACTAATTAAAAAGCATTTAGTGTGTCACATAAACAAGCGGGTCGCGGGAGATAAGCCTCTTCGGCCTCATCCTCATCATCACAATCATCATCGGGTTTGTGATATGGCTGCAGCAGCCTCTTTCTTCCCATTTATCCCATCCCTCCATCTCTGTCTCTATTGCACGCACACAGAGAGATGCGAAGAGACGGACAGGTGAGAGAAGAAGAGAGGCTGCCGTGGCGGCTATTTGGGTGGCCCCGAAGACCGGCCACTCTCCAGCATCATCATTGTCACCGCAGGACGACTTATAACCAACAGATAAGACGTTAACAGGCCAAATAAAACACATGCCACGCAACCCTTCGGAATCCACCCTTATTTATATATATAGACAGATACACACACAAATAGTCAAAAAAAAAAACGGCACCAAATAAAAAAAATGTGAAAGAAGAAGCAAAGATGCTCGATCGATTACATCCGATTTACAAGCAAATAAAAAATTAGTCGATCCGGGTCGAGATTAATGATATTTAATACCTTCTGGTTGCTCCATCGTTTACTTTATGCGTTTCGAATCTTCCTTTTTTTTTTTGTAATAGTCTTCGTAGTTGTCTTGACTTGACTTCTTCGTCGTGAGAAGCCCGAAATTTACAATGTATTCCGTTTCGGTCGTATATCGTCCGCGCCGTCGGCATCCAGAATATTCGAGGCATTTCTTAAAAGCAGAACATATAGAACGGACGGATCCCTTCTGACCAGATTAAGATAATTGACCCCGGATCGGCTCCGATCCGAATCTACTTTCCACGAAGTGCATGCGAAATTAGGCCAGAAGAACAGAACGATTCGGAACAACCAACACATTTTACAAATATTTTATATGGATATGATATATAATTATTGTCTTTAGTAACAAGTTTCTAAATCGTTTAATCGAAAAAATTTAATATAAACATAGATTTATAACGAAGAGAAAATTTGATCGTTTTCCGGAAAAAATAGCTCGATACAAATCTTCACTAGATTCTTAGAAATTATAACGTGAGAAAATACTTGATTTCATAACGTATTTCCATTTTTTTTAATCATTACAATAACGTTCACTCGATCCTCTTTTTATGCGGTTTTTATTTCAAGAAGCATTTTTTTTAAATAACTATTTTAGGTAATTTTGACACGTTTTGACACAAATTGGCAAACCATTTCATCGAAAAAGTTGATAATTCTGAACGAGCATTCAAGTTTCAACGCGAGCTTCAGAATTGAATTTTTGCATATAAGGAATTGTACAAAGTTTAATTACTGATTATTTTGTCAAAGAGAAAAAATCAACATTCAAAGTTGAGACTAATTTTACTTGTGAAGAATCATTATCTTCAGGACATAGATCTGATCTCTTCTAGTGATGAAAGTGATTTTGAACCAGTTCGCAAATTATGCCGAACACTCTTATATAGCGACGATAATTCTAAAGAAAAAAATTTGAAGAAAGATTAACTTTCATAAAAATTTTCTGTATTTTTTTTTGTAAAATTTTTCCGTATAAATTTAGAAGCAATATGTTAAGATTATATTTTTCTGAAATTTCATAAACTTGTCTATGATTGTTAACGTTTCTATAAAATTATGAATAAACATTTCAGAAAGAATATAGTAAGACTAATTATTTTTCTGAAATTTAATAAACCCTTTTTTATGCGATTTTCGGTAGATTGTAACTCATTGATTTAGTTTTATGCGGTTTTAAAAAATTATGGAACGTATCCTTTATTTTTATACGTGTGTCTAGTCCTTTTTTGTGCGATTTATTTTTATGCGTTTTCCTGTGGAACGTATCTACCGCATAAAAAGAGAACCAAATGTATACAGTTATGAATATAGAACAACTCTTTATTCACGTAGTAAGTAATAAAGCTCATTTGTTTTACGTCTACATCAAGATACCGTAGGAATTATAATTGTCGGGATTTTGATTGTCGGGATTTTGATGCGAACCGTTTCTTGAGCGGCACGGGGAGTGTATTCAAATTAATTATTCGCTATTAGCGCCACCCTCCCAAACATATTTTACATATATTACCACCGCCCATCCCCTTCTCAGTCTATGCGCACTCGTACACTCATTGCAACATTTACTTTAAATATTAATAAGCTTATCTGTTTGGGGGGCTTTTAGAGGGAAGTTTAAAGGATCGTTATTAAATGGGAAGCATCACATTCCACTTTCCATGATATTAATACTCATATAAGCAAACCCTCGACACAACAAATCTAAACAGATGTCACACACGTGCCACAACACATCAATTAAATAGAGAATATAAAAATATATACAATTATTTATACATACTTAGTTTTTATTTGAAATCCGAACGTTTCAAAGAATCATAAATATTTATTAGATTTTGTTATGAACAAACGTTTGATGATGGAAAAGTTTCATAAATATTAATTATTTAAGAATAAATGTAATATATTTTTTCTTTTAATTAGATTTAACCTTACTTTAAATTATATTTAACAAATCTAAGATTTGTAATTTTCATTTGTAATAATTTTTTATTTCATATGAAAAAAAAACTGTAAAATCTAAGATATTATAGACAATTTGTTACTTTACATTAAGTCTTATAGGGAAAATAGTTTTTCAAACAATTTGGTTTACGAATAAACTAATATTTTCCAATATAATTTTCATTATTTATTAGAATTTATTTAAGATTAAAAAAACTTAGATAATTTGTTAATTTACTTTTACAAAATGTTTTTTTACATGTCCACTTTTTATTTGTATTTAAATATATTTAATATTAATAAAAATTGTAATTATAGAAAATTTGTTACGAAATTTATTGAATGTTAAAAAAGTGCAAAAACTTAGAAAATTTGTTAATTTAGATTTAGAAAATGTTTTGTTTTCAAACATTTCCGTTTACATATTACTTTGTCTAGTTCAATTTTATATAATAATACAATATGAAAAAATATTGTAAAAACTTTGATATTATAGAAAATTTGTTAATTTACTTTTACAAAATATTTTTTACATGTCCACTTTTTATTTGTATTTAAATTTATTTAATATTAATAAAAATTGTAATTATAGAAAATTTGTTACGAAATTTATTGAATGTTAAAAAAACTGCAAAAACTTGTTAATTTAGATTTAGAAAATGTTTTGTTTTCAAGCATTTCGGTTTACATATTACTTTGTCTAGTTCAATTTTATATAACAATACAATATGAAAAAATATTGTAAAAACTTTGAACTATATAAAATTTGTTACTTTGTTTATAAAGAAATTAAATGGTGTCCAGAAAGAAGTTTTGATTTTAGGATAAAATAACTATAGATTATTATAAGAACATATAAATTATGATCATGGAAATCTATTGATGGATATGTTTTTGAATGGTCGGATGCGCCGGAGTTACATTGCATATGGCAATTAAGTGGTTTCTTTCGCTTTTGATGGGAATTGCGTTCGGATATTGATGGGTGTTTTATGTAGATGAGGAGAGAGAGAGAGAAGCGGATAAATTATTGATTGGATCTGAGGTTTCCTAATCGAAAGACCTCTCTCCCTTCACTTCTCTCCCACATCTTCATTTTCTCGCAAAGATTCCTCCTCTATCGTCGCGATTAATGTTAAACGCGGGGTTGAATTGCAGAAGATGAAAAAAGAAAGAATATTAAAGGAAAGGGACGGGTTGGTTCCAACGAAGGGAGAGAGAGAGAGTTTTCGTGGCCGCGGGGCTCGAGCTCGGCTCCTGAAAGGACCGACCCAGACGTCGGATCCTCCGCAAAAGGAGCCGAGCTCTCCAACCATCTCTTTTCGTATCTCTAGCATAGACGAAAACAAACAAAAAAAAATAGAAGAGAACCTAACGACGACAAAGAGGAAACCGTGTGTACGTGCATACATGAAACGTCAAGAACTCTAACTAAAAAGTAAAAATAGATATTCGTAAAAGAGAGATAGAAAAGATGAAGCGAAAAACGCTTGTGTTTAATTGCCCTTCGTCGAGGGAAAAATGATGAAAGAAGTACGAAAAAGTGGAGCGCTGAAAGCTAGGATAACAACGAGCGGAACGAACCTTCTTCTTCTTCTTCATCCCACTTCTCCTCCTCCGCTCTTTAATTAATTAAGTTTCTTTCCCGGCGAGAGGAAGACCAGTTTTGGGTCGTTTATTTTTGGCGCTGGATGAGCGGATTTTATTGTTAATCTGGCACCGGGCGGGGCCGTTAAATATTTAACGGCTCCAAAGAGTCGATGTAACTGCGAGGGCGCAGATTACGTGGATAATCGGTGGAAATCAGTGACCAGAAGAGAACGGATTCGTTCGTTCGTTTTCAACCGACCGTGGGCCCTGTTTTCAAATTCAGAAACAAAATAAAAAGAACGAAGATGTAAAATGGGGACCACCGACCTGGCGGTGTCGGATTTCGCTTTTCGGCCGGAAACGTGTTAATTAAATGCGACAGGTCGCAAGCTCTCCTCAAAGACCTCCAAAACCCAACTTTCCTCTTCATCTCTAAAGCACGAACAACCTCCTTCTCCATCTCCTGCATGGCGCTCGCCATCATCCTCCGGGGCCTTTCAATTAATACCAATCCATCCGTGCCCGTGACTCAATTAATTTTATTTGGAATTAATGCAAACGACTCGAACGAAATAATGACAATTATACAGTAATCAAAGCCTCCGTTTCACTTCCAAACCCAAACCCAAGAAGAAAAAAAAGAGAACTTCTTGTGATCACACGAAAAGAAAAGAAAAAACTGGTCCAGAGGGCTTAGGGAGACATAACAGACATTTAACGATAACATCTCCACCTCTTCTCTTCTCGTATCAATCGTTTTTTTTTTATATTCTCTTCTTGATTAAAAGCGGCCCAGCAATAAATCCGTCTTTGATATCGGAATCGACGATTTTTCTACCTCTATTCGTTTTCTCCAAATTTTCATCCTCATCTCTCTGGCAAATCGAATAAAAGCGCAAAAGAAAAATGACGCATCATCCGCATCCATAAAACGCTCAACGAACCGGAAAACGGAAATAAAATCACTTGACTTTGAAGCGATTTTCTAGTGCCTTTATACGAATCTCCTATACAATTACACTAATATCACGACAACAATACAACATTTTGCAATATCTTCAAATTGAAATATAGTATAATTTCTTAAAACTGAAAACATAATTATTTTAAACAATTACTAAACAAAATAATTCAATATCAATTACAAACACATGAAAATTATCAAACAAAAAAAAAAGTATAAAACCCATTACTAGCTACACAATATTTGATGTCCATTCGATTACAGCCCTTTTTCAGCGTTAATACACCCCTAAACCATCAACAACCAAAGCACACACACAAAAAAAACAATAAATCTTTCATTCGTATTCGAAATTATTGGATTCGCAACAATTTTCGGTCGAACACTCATCGCGTTCGGATTTCCGATTTTGTTTTAATTTAATACAAACTCGAACACACTCACACACATTCTGTTTCGTTTGTTGTTGTTGATGATGGTTGTCCTTTTTTTTTTGTTTTGTTTGGTTGCTGTATTTCTGGTATGCTTGCGGAATGGGACCGGAATCAGAGCAGAAGTAATTATTTTTTAATTCGCGTCGATTTTCCGTTTCGCGATTGAATTCCGGCCCAAACACACGAACAAACAAACAAAAAAATAAATAAATATATATTTGCACGGATTTACACGTAACAAACAGAAGGGTTGTATCGCATGACAGCGGCAGGACTTTGAAATTGAATTAGAATTTTTGTATATACAAAAAAAAACACAATTCTATTTCTTAAGAAGAGTTGAAATTATCTAAATGTTGATATGATGTAATGCATGATTACTTTCAATTTTACTTAATTAATGAAGATGTGTAATTATTGCATTAAATGAATGATATTGAAGTCTTTTCTAAAGAAATAATAAGTTTAAACTACGTTTTCGACTGTGAAAAATCAGTGAAACTTTTTTGTGTGTGTTATGAATGGGGCAGTTTCTTAAGATTGAAACTTTCGTCCAATTAAAAAGGCGCAATAATCTCGAAGTTTCGCGATCGCAATCCGGGGGTACTTTGTTTCGCTTAGAAAATAATCTCTTCCCAAGCTTTTGCCGTTATATAATGAAAACGTGTACGAAGCGAAGTGCGGGCATTGTGCTCAGAGATACAGAGAGAAAAAAAGGAAAAGGAGGTGATAGAATCTATACAGTTGAGGATTCTGAAGCAATGAAATATATTTGCGCGATTTACAAAACAAATAGGAATGAACATGTGGAGGATGTGCAAGTTTCGAGTGCTTTAATTTCGCGAGAAAGTGGCGAACGCAAATGGAATCCCGTACAAATGCGGAGGCTGTCAATTACCCGGAAGGAAGTGGAGGCAATATAAACCGGCGAGATGCAGTTCCGAATCGAGGAATTGATTTTGCCAGTGTGTGAGCAAAGGCAATTTGAGCAGAGCTACAAAAAAAAAATAATAATAGAAGATTGTAGGAGAAAATAACAGTAAAATAAAGAAGAGGAATGCGTGTTTTTCGTAAAGAAAAATGCGGGGAATTTGCGTGGGATTTAGTTTAAATTGAGTAAAATAGGGTTGTAGGAGGGCGCCTAGGTTTCTTGGGGGCAATAAAGCTTGTCGCGATGTGTATGGATGGTGACATAGTACAAACGAGCTGGGAGCAATGGAATTTTAGGAGTTTTCTCTTTTAAAGGGGGCGGTAGAAGCGGGGCAGAGAGTCATAGGCGGCGACGGTGAGTGAGGGCGCTGCTGCAGCGAAACTAGAGGGGGCGGCGTCATTGGCGTCGGTGGCGGCGGCGGCGGAATGAGGAGGACCTGTCTCATATCGATTTTCTTAATGCCCCCGGGACTTGTTCACCCCACTAAACCGAGTTTGGCCGCCCTTTGAAGTTTGAATACCTTTAGACTTCACCACTTACCCGAAACTTGTAGCGCTCGCTCACCGCTTTACTACATATGTACAATATCTTGTCTACACAAAACGCACACTACTCAAACGCCCATATCGTATTCATATTGGGAGTGCGGCGACAGCGAGGGAGATGCGGATGATGAGGAGGATGTGGAGGAGTAGACGAAGGATGCGGCAGCATCATTGATATGATCTGTATGTACGTGATTCTAGGGCCACGGCATCATGCACAGACACAGGGTGTCCACGCAGTTGAACCCGGCCCTCCGTTCCGGAAACCGCAACCCCAAAGCCATCCCATCCATCCTACTCATCCTCGTCCTCGTCCTCAGACGCACGCACCGCAAGAACGGCCCAACCACTTATCGCACCAGGATAACATCGTTTGCCTCATCATTACCACTCGCACATTACATCATACATATCCACACACAATTTTCTATTTAATTCTAAACTTCTATAGAATCGCATTTGTACAAAAATTATACATTCAATAAATCTAGTTTTGTAACTTCTTCAATTACGACAAAATATGAATTTTCCAAATAAGAGCCTCACAAAAAACTTAACTAATCAACCTTACAACTTCTATTTAATTCTAAACTTCTTTAAAATCCAAACGAATTCAATGAAATGAAACTTCTTCAATTACGTCAAGATATAAATTTTCTAAATACAAATTTACCAAAAATTCTATACTTTTTTTTTCTCTCTTTATCTATTAAAGTATGACTTGCAAAATTGTTTGCATCTACAAAAAAAAAATGGATATTGACCGAAGTTTATTTCAATATTTATTAAATGGGAACGGCGATTTGAATGGATACAGAAAAAAAAAATGCCGAAGAAAGAACGGAGATTTACAGTTTGCCGCTCGAAGGTATTAACAATGGACGTAAATTCTCCCGTGACTTCCTCGTGAAGAAAAAATAAAAAATCATAAATGAACAATCAGTATCAAGATTTGAAGCGGTCAGATTCCGCATTTTAAGTAAAATTATTCACGACCGACAAGCAAACAGCAAGAAATAAAACTGTAATCAATTGGTTCTAGATTACATTTAGAAATTGAGTACAAAAAAAAAATCAAGGTTTTTGATTACATGTTTTGTATAATACTATAAATAATAGACGCAGTAATTGTATGTTGGGTACATATTATGTCAGGTGTTATTACACATGTCTTATATCATGAATAATGTGGATAATAGAACTGTTTTTTTAGTTCATTCTTTAAATTTAAATAATAGTTAGACATTTCGATTTATATAGTTGTATTTGAACTACTTTTAGATGTATTTGAACTAATTTTTACATCACTCTTATAATGCAAGACATAGGTTCAAATTACAATGATAGACAAAAGTGTATGATAATGAATAGTGTGGTTGTAGCATCATGATATAGTTGTATTTGAACTAACTTTTAGATCTCTCTTAAAATACAATGCATAGCTTCAAATTACAATGATAGAGAAAGTATATGATAATGAATAGTGTGGTTGTAGCATCATGATATAGTTGTATTTCAACTACTTTTAGCTATATTTGAANNAGGCATATCTTTAAATTACAATGATAGAGAAAGAGTATGATAATGAATAGCGTGGTTGTAGCATCATGATATAGTTGTATTTGAACTACTTTTAGATGTATTTGAACTAATTTTTAGATCACTCTTAAAATGCAAGGCATAGCTTCAAATTAAATGATAGAGAAAGTGTATGATAATGAATAGTGTGGTTGTAGCATGATGATAGAGTTGTATTTGAACTACTTTTAGATGTATTTGTACTAATTTTTAGATCACTCTTAAAATGCAATGCATAGCTTCAAATTACAATGATAGAGAAAGTGTATGATAATGAATAGTGTGGTTGTAGCATCATGATATAGTAGTATTTGAACTACTTTTAGATGTATTTGAACTAACTTTTAGATCACTCTTAAAATGCAAGGCATAAGTTCAAATTACAACGATACAGAAAGTATATGATAATGAATAGTATGGTTGTAGCATCATGATATAGTTGTATTTGAACTAATTTTTACTTCAAGTTAAGGCAAAAGGTATATAGTAGTTCATATACTTAACAATTTTAAGCTACAATCTTGTTTATCGAATAGATTTGCCTTTGAACTATTTCTTTAAAAAGAAAGATTAGTTTATATTTAACTAAATGTTATAAAGTCAAGATTATCTTTAGGTAATTGCCAAAGCACGTTTTTCACTTGGACCGAGATTTAAAGGAACGGGAGATAGAAAGAGAGATCCACTAAGCAGATTAATGTTGCGTAATTGATCCGGACCAATTTCCGCTTGAAAGTTACTTCTCGAGCAACACCGAACTTGTTTTCCCTGCAGCAACAGAGAAATGTATAGAGAATATATACATATACATTGAGAAAGATAAGAGATTTACCTTCTTTAATGCGATTTTCAAATTTCAATTACTTAAGAACTGTTGCGGTTTAATGCCATTAAGCATAATGGAAACTTAAACGGCAATTAATACTTTGCATACTGCGTATAATACTCGGGATTCCAAAGCGATTTCCATAGTTTCCACCCCCCCGAGCATCCGATAAATTCCTATCGTCGCCTAAACACACACACACATAACATCCTACAAGGGGAGCGAAAAGTTGCCGAAAACTTGTCGTCTCAGCATATAAAATATGTGCCTTGATACATAAATATATTTGCGTCAGTAACTCCTCATGCCGGTTTAATGGAAGCAAAATGAACTTCGAAGGAGTCCTCGAAAACGAGAATTCATCGACGTTTTTTTCAAAGTGTACATAATCATTGAGTCGTGAGATTTATATAACTATAAGGCGAGAGAAGGAGAGAGAGAAAAAAAACCTTTCAGTTAATGGAATATCACTTTTGAAGGGGGAGAAGTGAAGTTAATGTCCATGAAATTGGAATATGGATTTAGTATATTTTATAATCAAAAATATATATATCTTTCTGGGTTTATAACACTTCTGTGGTTTGGATATTGTGGTTGTTGTGATTCTTACCTTGATCTGTGAGAACAAATGTGGTTTGGTGGAGCAGTAGGGCCAGGATCGGCGTAAGCAGTCGCACCAGGAAACCCATTGCTGCAAATGTCTCTTCTAGATGGTCGATGGTCGGCCTCAGGTTCTTCTTCGACGGCCCAGCGCTGGACGCTTCGCGCTACTCCATTCTGTAAAACGAGGAAAGAACAAGGGCGAAAAGGGCCCCAATTCGAGAAAATTAGGAACAATCAATCAAAAACATGCTGGAAAGTAAGAGGCACGCATCGCGGGAGGAGTAGAGGAAAGAAAAGCTCACTCTCCTATCGATGCGAGCCATCAATCAATCAAAACTGTATTATATAAACACGAATCCTAGAGTGTGTATCTCCACAAGGCGCGATTAGATCTCGCATGTGGATTAATCGATAGGGCATTTAAATGCGGGCAGGAAATTCAATTAACTTCTTTTCATAATACCGAAGCTACCGTATACATACACACTAGTATAGAGAGAGAGAGAGGGAACATCATGGTGTGCCGTCTCCGTGACTCTCCTTTCACAAACAATAAACACTTATTAATGAGGTTTTAAACGATCCCAATAATACCCAATTCATAAAGCATCCAACAAAGGGATACTCGAGTACGCCATCTATCGGAAACTACAAATTCAAGGTCTCTCAGCTGACTGGTTAATTAATCGAAGCAATCAAAACATCTTTGAAATCAATTACAGTTTAAAGCTTCGAGTTTACTAATCTTTAATATCCGATGACATGAGATATCGTTGATTTGTAATTAATGAGCAATCCATCAAAATGATAATTGAGTTTTCAAATGCTCTGCGCATTACAATTATAGCAGTTTCTATAAAAAATTGATACATTTTCTATTTTTACAGTTTCTACAATCCAATTACACACACTTTAGTTACTTATCATAATATAGTTGTATTTGAACTATTTTCTACTTCGCACTATAAATGTAAATAAAAGGTGTCCCAAAATTAACGCAAGATTTGAATTAAATAGAAAACACAGTTTTTAGTCTTCAGATTGTAATTTTATTGAATCATAATTCATAAATGGCGGCAAATTCAAATCTTGCGTTACTTTTGGGACACCCTTTACTTCGTTGAAATTTTAGTAAAGAAAGGAAGAGATAGAGAGAAAGTTTGATACATTTCCAATAATAATTTTATATATAAAAATATGTAATTTTTTTTACAGTTTCTACAATCCAATTACACACACTTTAGTTACTTATCTTAATATAGTTGTATTTGAACTATTTTCTACTTCGCACTATAAATGTAAATAAAAGGTGTCCCAAAATTAACGCAAGATTTGAATTAAATAGAAAACACAGTTTTTAGTCTTCAGATTGTATTTTTATTGAATCATAATGCATAAATGGCGGCAAATTCAAATCTTGCGTTAATTTTGGGACACCTTTTACTAGGTTGAAATTCTAGTAAAGAAAGGAAGAGATAGAGAGAAAGTTTGATACATTTCCAGTAATAATTTTATATATAAAAATATGTATTTTTTTACATTTTCTACAATCCAATTACACACACTTTAGTTACATATCATAATATAGTTGTATTTGAACTATTTTCTACTTCGCACTATAAATGTAAATAAAAGGTGTCCCAAAATTAACGCAAGATTTGAATTAAATAGAAAACAGAGTTTTTAGTCTTCAGATTGTGATTTTATTGAATCATAATGCATAAATGGCGGCAAATTCAAATCTTGCGTTAATTTTGGGACACCCTTTACTTGGTTGAAATTCTAGTAAAGAAAGAAAGTTTGATACATTTTTGAGGTTTTCCCATATAATTTCTGGGTATTAATACATACAATTTCGTTTTATGTACACTACATTTCTCAATGTAATAAACTATGAATGGATTTAATAATAAATTTGATTTGTAGACAGTCACAATACATAAGTAAAATGGCTCAAATCAAATTGGAGCATTCAATATCAATTGACTATTAATACTGTGTTTTTTTTCTATAGAAACTTGCATAGTTATTTAGTAACAATTTGGAACATCTAGTATTAATCTTCATACATTTTAAGAAGTACTAATATTGTTTTAAACAATTTTGATGTGAAATGAGAAAAGTCTTAGATTTAACTACCAAATTTTAGTTCACTACTACTACTAGTAATAACTGTTTAAAAAAAATATAGTTGATATGATCTACAACTATTAATAGAATATTGTCAAAAACTGTTCTGGTTAGTTCGGAATTCGGAGCAAGATTTCAATGACAAAAGCAAAGGATCAGAGACTAAGTAATGTTCTTGAGATTGTGTCAAGATTTACTGTACATATATTAAAGAAATGACAAACACAAATTTTAATCTTCGGATTAGGAGAGAGCGACTCTCTCGTATTCATCCGGATAACCGATCTGGGCACTTTCTTTGATCCATTTTGTTTTTGACGAAGAGCGCACATTAGGACACGCTAAATAGCTCAGATGCACATCAAGATGGCTCCGCACAATACGTGCACTTTAATCTTGATTAATATATGAGACGTTATCGCAGTGAAAAAGAAAGAAAAAACATTAGAGAAATTTCAAATATTTTGAAAGTTTCGTTTTCGTTTTTTTTTTTACAATTCTGCGTTTTACACAAATGAAATTCAAAGAGTGTAAAATGATATACATTTCGATTTTAATTAATGTATTTTATCATTGTTCATTTATTTTATACGTTTTATAAAAATATACGGAAATCAAAGAGTGTTCAATTAGTTGACATTTTTTTGTATTATTTATTATGTACATGAAAATTTAGTTAAAATCAAAGATTGTAAGGGTTGATGTTACCGCAAATTTCGAATACTTGGATTCGTTTGTTTTGTTTAAATTCTTCGTTTTATATGCATTTTAATACAGATTATGGAAATCAAAGAGTGTACGTGTCAAACTAATTAGTTGACATTTCGGTAATTTTTTTTTTCATTGATTTGTAATATACAGAAATCAAAGAGTGCGAGCAGCGTCAATTAGTTGACATTTCCGTTAGGTATTTTTTCGCTTCGCTTTCGATTCACAAACAGATTTATTTGCCACAAAAGGGAGCTTTGTACAAGAGAGAGAGAAGCAAAGGCTGCGATCGAACAAAGAACATTTATATTGGCACCTTGATGGACCGCAGGAGGATCGTGGAGGGTGAATTGGGGGAGACGGCAGATGGATGCAGTGCATAGTGTACAGTGTGAGTGTGTGTGTTGTATACGCGAGCATTTTTGGGCATGTGCGTCTGTATCATATCCAAATTACATCCATTCGGAAATCAATAAGGGGTCGCAAAAATGTAATTTATTGCGACTTTTCGGTTCGCCAGAACGGTGCAAATCCGCACACCCTCGCACGTTATTCTTTTATTTATTTATTTTTTGATCCCTCTCCCTTCGCTTTGCAAAAAAAAAACACAACATCCCAAACGTATTATTAAGCTAAAAATTCATTAATTTAAAGATGAAAAAAAAAATAGAGGGTTGGGGTACAAAAAAAAACAAATGTGTTTATATACATGTGACCGAGTTTACAACTTCTTTTTGTATACGCTTATATAACTATATATATATATATATATAAGTATATATATGTATTTGTATAAATAGAAGCCTCTGGGGTATAAAAAAGTGAACCAGTTGAATGGGGAAACCGGGGGTGGTAGACCTATGAAGTGGGTGTAATGTCTCATTAGCACAGCTAGATCTTTTCTAGTTTTATATATTCATAATTTTTTTTTTTCGTCCTCGGCGACGGTGCTGCCGCCGCCGGAGCGTTCTCTCTCTGTCTCTGTCTTTCTCTCCGCTTGCTTGCTTTTTTTTGTCACCTAGATACTTGTGCTCTGTGGAGTTTTAATCGATGCCCAAGCACGCCGCGCATTCATTCCCTCAATGCATTTTTCGCCAGGAATACGAGCCTGAGGTGGACGAAGGGAGCAGGACGAAGAAGAAGGAGGAGGAGGTAAAAAAAAAAGGAAGGACGAGAACCAAACACCCACCGCACCGAGCTCTCTCACATACACACAACACGTACACATGCATAGAGTGAGAGAGAAAGAGTGAGTGTATAAAACACACTAAAAAGAAACCCGAGGATGAAGACTGAAAGTAGCGAAAGAGGAGAAAAAGAAGCGTATGCAAACGACGCGAAAATGTCGCCATCGTGAATGGAAGCGAATCGGCAACAAAGGTTCTTTTCTTCCTCTCTCCTCTATATATATATATATTTTTTTTTTATAATTCCTTGCTTCTTTTTCCTGGTGGTCCCTTCTCTCCCAACTTTTCGAACAATTCCAAATATTTATCGCGAAACAATCCCATCACCGAAAACTCCTCTTCGTTCTTCGCGATCGATAAACCTCAAGGCGTTTGTGTTACACCAACCTAATCTCAGCACATCTTCAATCCAAAAACAATCACACTACAAACTACATTTATTACAAAACTAAAGCTTTCTTCAATCTTTGCTTTTAAATTATTTACATCTATTCCCAATTTATCTTAACATTTCACTCCAAATATTTTCATTGTATAACATTAATGAATGTGTACCAAGGTGCGTTTCCTATTGTTCAATGACATTTAGATTCTAACCGTTGCATGTTATGTCGAAATACGAATTACGTGCAGTTTCCATTTTGATGCTTCAATTATAACTTTTATCCATACATTTTTTCTTTGAAGATTCATCATCTACTCTTCTATTCCAATACAATATCTATCTAACATCTTCAGTTTTCTGTAATTCTAAAGCAATTTTTTATCTTAAGTATTCTTAATCAATCAACATTTGGAGTTATTTTATATCTTCAGTTTTCTGTTTTTTAATTTATCAATCAATTTTGAATCTTCAGTAAACTAATATTATTAATCATCTTTGCATCTTCAGTTTTCTGCAATTATTGAACAACTTTTCATCTTTAGTTTACTAAAATTAGTCAAAACTTCTTCAATATTTTGAAATTATTAACCATATTTGTATTCAACTAATTCTGTAGATCTGATAAAATAACTATTAAGTTTCAAATTCAAAAGTATACTTGTTTCTTGAACAAATATTTTACAGCGACTTGAGAAACAATCCCATAGTCTCTACCTTTTTTGGGATCAATACAGCTGGAGATGTTACGACGATTGCACCGTAATCCCCCAACATCTTGAATCCGAAAACAATCACTTCACTCAATCGAAGCACTATTTATCTAAACCCAATAAACTGATCTCCACACAAAATCAAATATAAACCTATTTATACAAAATCGTGATTCGAAGATTTCTAAAAGCAAATAATAATAATAATAGATTTACTTGATTTTCTCGTATGGAAATGAAAATCTGGATGTGAATTGTTGGGGGAATTGGTAAGTGTAGGGTGAATAAATTAAGATGTTTCCTCCTCATCTAATAACAATAATAATAACGACGATAATCCCGGTCGGCGGAGAGAGACAAAAGGGAAAAAGGCCCATTTAATTAAGAACCCAATGGTCTCGGGTTTTATATTCCTCGCAATCGTTTATATTTTTTTTTCTCTTCCTCGTGGTTCATGGGGGGAGAAAGAACGCAATCTTACCAGATTTATTTCATTAGTAAGTAGGAAGTCGTGTTCTTCCACAACCACCATCAACAGACCTTCCCTTCGAGGAATCCCCCGGCTTTTGGATAATTTCAGTTAATGGCATTATTGTCCCAAATACTAATAAGCGTCGTTTGATCACAGAATACTAATTTTTTTCCACCTCATAATCCAATTTACTTCAATCTTTAATATATATTCGTTCCACCTTTGAATCATGTTATATAAAGGTGCATGTCCACTATGACACTAAACCTGTCAAGTATGCGTAGATGTTGGTACACCTGATTTACATTTACGTCTCGTGTCACGCACATCATGGATGCATCAAACATATATATTTAAGGTTATTGAAAATAGTGGAAAAGCAATTGAAGAATGTAAATAATAGATTGACAGCTGTCGAAGGTGACGCATAAGTACGGATGGATATGGGGTTGGTCGGGTTGGGCAAAAAAATAATCCTTCTAGAAAATTAATTTTTGAATCTGTCAAAGCCGCCTCCTACACATCATCCCTCCTCGATGCCGGAGAAAATTAATTTATTCACCCCCCATCCCCCTCGTATCCCGAAGTTATATATATTTTTTTTCGCATTTGAATTTTCGGCTCCAATTTGAAATGAGCTTCTGGCGATGAAAGGTACTCATCAACTATTAAAACGACATCTGTCATATATTTCCTTCTTTACTCGCAGCAACGAAATCGTGGTGTATTTTTTTTTCAGTTTTCAATTACAAAAATGCAAATTGGTTTATATTTCTGAAAATCTTGATAATAAGCAAAAGTTTAATTTGAATCATTGATAATGAGTGATACTTTCGAGTTACGAACAAAGTTGTAAAAAGATGTAAGTCGCGAAGTGATTTGTTAGATAAAAAGTTGTGTACACACTGTTCGTGATGTGAGAATGTTTGCCAACTGTGCATGTTGTAGCACACGTCAAACTGACATTTATATGGATGTAGTAATAGAGTAATTGTTTCATTAATATTAAATTAATTGATTCTTAGATTGTAATAACATAGTTCTGGGAAGGTCGAAATCGATACGTACAAGTACAAGTTGCAAAGGTGAATCCCCTTTTAGCCTACTTCAATCGTCTTTGATCGTATTCATGGATGCAAACCCAAGGGCAAGAGATGTGAACACAGCACCGAATATTGACATAAAGTAAACTTTGTAAAACCGGGCACGACGAGCAGAAATCCAATAAATACGGATTAAATGGCCGTGAGAAGAGAAAAAAAAATGCGAGTGGAAGGAGGATAACGGCATATTCGAAATTCCTTTGACACTCGTCACAGTATTTGTTTTGTCCCTAGTTGTCAAAAGGGAGGGTGGGTTCCTCTTTGCCAATTTCTAAAGGAGAGAAAGCACCAAACGACTTTTCCAAAAAAGAAAAATAATAGTAGAAGACATGAACAACGTCGAGGTCGTATTTTGAGTTGCATAATGGATTTCCTTCTTGGAAAAAGACGAGGAGAGTTGATGAGAAAGGTTTCTCGATTCAGGAAAAGCTATGTATGCGTATTTGTAAATTTATATTCCTTGGGACGGCGTTTCGATGTCGCCTTGTCCGTTCGTTCATTCATTCATCAATTTGCCATCCGCAAATGAGGAGAAACACCTCCAGCCGCGGCCTCCCATGAATTATGCAACGAGCACTTTGTTTTTAATTGCTTCCAAATAAGATGTTTTCAGGTGGACTACTCACTCCAATGCGAAACTTTTCGCGCTCTCACGATAAATAAATTGCGCTTAAAATGTTGAGTTTCTCGTAATGGGAATGAGAAGATGATGAAGAAGAGAAGAGAGTTTAAATATAGAGCGTCTGAAAACCGTCTATTTTCAGGTCGCAGGTACAAAAAAAAAGTTATGTTTCATTCTTGCATGTAAATTTCGGGCGTAAGGCAAAATTTATTTAAGCGAATGTAACGATCCGCCTTGGGTTTCTTGGTTCCCTTTGTGAAAGAACCCACGAAAGATGAACAATAAAAAAAAAGTATTGAAGAAGTGGAGGAGAGGAATAATGGCTAATATATTAGTTTCGCTCATGAATTCCGAAATCCATTATCATAATAAATAAGGTGGAATTTGTAGCATCGGTGCGTGGGTTAAGGACGAAACGCGCCATCAACTTCTTTTTCGGTCTGTGTCCTCTTCAGCGACGGGAGGACGAGACGACAATTGCCACGGTAAATCAAATTGAGTTAGTGGGTCGCGTATAAATTAAAAGAGCGCCATTGTTCTTAACGAAAATAAATGGAGGAGGATGAGAGAAGAAGTGGATGAAAGAAGGATGTGGACTAGGAGGAAATATAATGGATGGATGAGAAAGAGAAGGGTCCACTTTCGCGTTTTGCAAATTGAAAAGGAAGGATGCATGCATAAGATATTAGGATGGAGAGTGGTACGTGTGTGTATATGTATATATGGTTCTTTAATTGCGCATTGGAAACAATAAATCTGCGGCAGTGGGCAGAGAAACTGGAGGAACGAAGAAGCAACGACGTTCGGAGAGTGGATCCACGTCACGAACTCTCCTCGACAAAAGGCCAAAGTCATTGTTGGAAATTACATCTCCCGTTTATTTCGTTACTTTTTTTGTTGTGTCTTCTCGTACCTTTCTTTCTTAATGCCGTATTATAATGCACATAAAACCTCTTCTTGCAGGAATGTGTGGTTCTGTATCTATATAATATTTAATGAATGAAGGTGGTTGCTGCTTCTGCTGCTGTTGCTGCTACTTCGACTTCTTCTTTGCGGCCTTTTTTCTTCTTCTTCTTCTCCTTCATGGATGGAACCCGTTTTCTCCGTGATCCGATTTTTATATATAATGGCGCAAATAGGTTACGAGTCGAGCGGAGCCCACCGCTCCTTCCTTCCACAGGACGACGACGATTTCACGCTACCTCTCTCGCTCGCTCCGCTCCTCTCCCATCATTCCAAATTCCTAATAACCAAAGCTCGCATCAAGGCCGCAAGCCACTACCAAAAAAGCAAAGATGATGAACGAAGAAACGAAAAAAAAAGAGAAGAATCCTCATCCATATACCGACGAAGTACACGAGAGAGGATGAGAAGATGATGTTTAGGAAGACAAATTATCTCTCAGAGCAGCAGCAGCTTCTCTGTATCAGGGGCAAACCCGTTCCGCCGCGGCAGCTCTTCCCTTGTCCACCAATTGTTTTCTTAATTAGTGCTCGAGCACAGAACCGTCGCCAATTGTTCACCTGCCAAACCACCTGTCACAATAACAATCTCTCTTCTCCCAACCAACCAAAGCAAAAGCAACGCAAAAAAAAATGAAAATAAAACTTCGAGGGAGGAAATTGAAAATTCCGAAACTTCGCATCAATCCTTCACGCTCCTGCGACCTCGAAAATCGCAGGATTCGAACAAAAAAATAGTTGTAGTAGTAGTTTGCAAAAGAACGCAATTTCAATACTTCAAACGTCGCGCCAACGACGACAATGATCCGTCAAACGCATTGACGCGCGCTCACCGAACGATTAATAATCCTAGCGCCATCTTTGTTCCGATGCGAAAGCTCATCCGGCATTTCGCTCGATCGAATTTGCGCATTCTATGCAACATGCCCCACTCAATTGCAATCATCATTAAGCATTTTATGGAGGAAGATTCTTAAAGTTCCTTGTAATTATTACAATACAATGAGTATTCATCAAGATTTATTTATATATACCTATCCCTCGTTTTACACGGTAGTAACGTGTAAAACGAGTCATAAGTGTGTACAATATTTAACATGTTTCGAATTAAAATTTGATCAAAATCTTAATGACATGAAAATCGAAATTAAATAGAATCCAAATGTGTAATTCAGCTTTTATTTACAGCCATAAAAAATTAACTATAGTAAAAACAGAATGTTTTTTTTTTACCTTTTAAAATCGTGTTTTATTAGCGATGACTTTCGAAAACGTTAATAAACCTAAAAGTAAGACGCTCTTTGTTGCCGCATTATTCAACAGTAATTTGAAAATATGTGTGTCCAAGGATACCAAGCAATCAGAAAAAAAAAATAGAAGAAAGAAAAGAAAAACCAGTTGTGGTTGCTATAGAAACGAATCTCTTCGATTTGATTCAAATAATCCGATTTGTAACAAATCTGTTTTAAACCAAACAAAAAACAACTTTAAAAAACTTTTGTTAATTAATAGAATTAAGTAATAAAGAAATGTTAATGAATTATAGTGTTAAATAAAGAGTTTTGTTCGAATCCGAACTGCTGTTATTTCAAAGCTAAATACTTTGGTAAAGAGGATTAACTTGAAGAACTGTTGTTATGCAATGGAGTTTTGTTTCCATCTACGTTTTTTTTTTTCTTTTGGAAAGACTTAAATATTGTCTTTTATTAACCGTAGTAACAGTTAGTCGTGTAACGATGCAATTGTTAATTTCTCGTTAATCGTGCGCCGTTGTAATTAAATATTTAACCATTTTTCGTTCCGTTTCGTTTCTTATTTCTCATTCATCTTCGCGTACGACGAAAATAGAAACCGCGTCTATTCCAAGTCTAGTCAAATAAAGGAGGCGAGGAAATGTCGCTGGAAAAACAAATGAAGTTCAATGTAAACTCTTGGTGCGTTCTTGACGAATGTAAATAGGAAATAATTTTAGCACTTGTGTGAAGAGCGAGAGCAGGATTAACCGGAGAGGAGACTCAGAGAGAAAGAGAGATGATGCTGCTTCTGTTGTTGGACAGATGAAAAGAAGGAGGCGGAGGATGAGGAATGCCATAAGAAAATAAGACGAATTGAATCAGTGTAAATAGATGGTCATCGGTGATGGGCTTAAACTGTCCTTATTAAATTAACGGGCTCCGATTGTTTATTGAGACAACACGCGACCTTTTAAACGGCAATTTTCTCATTAACTCGAAACATCAAGAGATATTAAAAAAATTAAACAAACCCAAGAAATAATAGCTTTTCAAATATAATGAATATAAAACTTGGGTTTTTTTGTAGCTTCAACTTTTCAAGATTTTATAGGAAATGCATCATAAAAAAAATAATGATAAAACTTAGAAGTTTTAATAAAACATAACGAAAATGTGAAATAATAAAAAAATTCTTATATAATACGCACCTATACATTTTCATGATGCTATTAAACATTTTATTTTATATTTAAACACAACAAAAACTTTTAATATCAAGGAAAGAAAATATAAATTATTCAAAATTCGTATATAATACGCACATTTTCGAGATTCTATTTTATATTGCATTAAACATTGTTAACAAAACTTTTAAAAAGTGAAACTTTAAATGTTAAATATTCAAAATTCGTATATAATACGCACCCATACATATTAGAGATTCTATTTTATATTGCATTAAAGATTTGTTAACAAAACTTTTCAAAAAGTGAAACTTTTATTTTATTTTATATGATTTTATTTTATATTGCATTAAAGATTTGTTAACAAAACTTTTGAAGAAGTGAAACTTTAAATGTTAAATATTCAAAATTCGTATATAATACGCACCCATACATTTTAGAGATTCTATTTTATATTGCATTAAACATTTGTTAACAAAACTTTTGAAAAAGTGAAATTTCAAATGTTAAATATTCAATATTCGTATATAATACGCACCCATACATTTTCATGATACTATTTTATATTGCATTAAACATTTGTTAACAAAACTTTTGAAAAAGTGAAACTTTAAATTTCAAAATTCGTATATAATACGAACCCATGCATTTTCGAGATTCTTTTTTATATTGCATTAATCATTTGTTAGCAAAACTTTTGTAAAAGTGAAACTTTAAATGTTAAATATTTAAAATTCGTATATAATACGCAATCATATAAATTTTTTAATAAAACTTACACTTTGAAAAAAAAATGAAACAAAATTGACAAATATACCAAATTCGTATATAATACGCACCCATACATTTTAGAGATTCTATTTTATATTGCATTAAACATTTGTTAACAAAAATTTAAAAAAAGTGAAACTTTAAATGTTAAATATTCAAAATTCGTATATAATACGCAATCATATAAAATTTCAAGATTTGATTAAAAAATGTTTTAAACATTACTTTTTCTAATAAAAATTAAACTTTGAATAAAATGAAACAAAATTGACAAATTCGTATATATTACGCTCCATTAATTTTAAAGAGTACTTAAAAGATGATATGAAATATTACTTTTAATCACTGTCACATCTGTATGTTATTACGTTACATTATATAATATGCACCTAAATGGTGCGTATTATACTCGAGTTAATAATCAAATAAAATCTCTTAATATATAACAGTTATCAACATGATATTTTACGTTACGTTTACAACAATGTAAGAGCACTGTTCGTTATTTTTTCTCACACCTTTCTCAGATTTAAACAGGTGTGTGGGTGCGTTTAGTATATATTTATATTATATTTTTTTCTTTCCACATCTCGTTATCATCATCGTCGGTCGTTCGGTGAAAGCCGCGCAACTCGACAAAACCGTCTCCGTAACCGTAACATCAATAATAAAACTTTTATTGGTCGCTCATCGATAAAATTACCATGCAAATATACAGCGTACTTATCTCGAATCGTCGAGATTATGTTAACACCTGCTTATAAATGGACATTTGATTACAATAAAAAGGTAGCCTGATGGGCCAATAAAATCCAGATTCACTGTCGAAACGACACACACAAAGAAAACAAAAATATATAAAATAAACGTAACTTTATCTGTTACGTATTCATTGCCAAAAAAAAAAAACTTATATACCAATTAATAAATTCTTATGTTTATGCGTCTTTTGTTAATACTTGTTGAAAAAAATAATCATTACAAAAGTAATTGAACTTGTCTTGTCTTTGAGCTTTTATATTTATTGTTGAAGTTTTGATGGTGCAATCTGTAACATTGCTTTATTATCTGTAACATAATTGAAGAAAACCGTTGATGATGTGGGTTGAACAATGGGTAAATTGATGTACAAATACGTGGAATTCGTTTTGGAAGAGTGTTCTTATTTGGGATATAACTTTGCCCATTGAGAAAGAAGGGCATTGTCGACTGAAGAAGAAGAAAAAAAAAACATATTCGCAACGCGCCATTTACAAACTTCCTGTCTGCGTCTCGCGAGTGAAACAAAGAATAAGCACAAAAAAAAAAGGAGCAGGAAGCAACAACAAGAACTATGATGAAAAGGATGGGAAAAGGAGACGAAGATATAGGGGCTATTAACAGCCCTCTAATTTTCTTCTTTTTTTTTTTTCGTTGTTGTTCATGCTTCTTTTCACAAGAACACGATCCTGGATGGCAAATCCAGGATGATTCCGGGAATGCGTACGTATTTTGAAAGGAAATATTTCGGTTTGCCTGGGATTATTATGGGATGGGATCGGATGGTCTTGTTCCGTAAAGGCGGACGAGCAGGTAAGCAGAAAAAAAAGTAAGGACAAGAAAAGTTGGTTTGGATGTTGTTGTGGAGGAGAAGGACGGAGAGAAGAGAGCTTCTTGCCACCTATTCATGCGACGACAAAAGGCGACGGAACCGAAATTGACCGCGGAAGAATGTCTCTCCATTCTCTCCTTCTCTCTCTCTTTCGTTGTGCGCAAAGCGAACAAATAAATAAACGAGGCGAGGGAAAAAAGAAATAAAATAGAAGAGAGGAGAGAGAAGAAAAAAATGTATTTTACTTTTATTTTCTTCGTTTTTAAAGCCCCCCAGGCATCAGAAACCTTTTGTTAGGTGTGTGTACAAATAGGATTAACTGGATCTGGCCTCTCTCTCTCTTCTCTTCGTACACCTCCTCCCTGCGCCCTTTGGGCCATTGTTCACCGTTGCGCGAGTTTGTTTATTCGAAACGGATTTTCAGGATTAATCCGCATAGGTGAGATAGTAGTAGTTCGTATTATTGATTCGACATCTGTCGATCTTCCGAAAAGGCAATAACAGCTACTCTTCAATTCACCGTTTAAAGATGATCGATGTTTCCAATCCATCTCTCTCTTGCTCATTCTCATTATCATTGCCTCCCCCCAATCCAGACGAGATACAATCTATTGCGACATCCGGCGGTGCGTGTTTGTATGAAGAGGAGAGGAGACGGAGGAGTTTTGTTCGCTTGCTCCATCTACTCCTGCACTGAATTTAGGTGTAGCAGCAGGACTCGCGCGCACAGCCAGCAGGAATCGATACGATCGCGCCTCCTCGCATTTAGTAGTAGTATAAAGAGAGAAAGAGAGAGTAGAAACGATAATAAACAGCATAATGAAAACCGGAGGAACGCATAAATGACAGATCGGTAATCAATTTGCCTGTTGCAACCGGCTACACTTGTACCTACAACCAGATCCTTTATCTCGAACGAATTGCTTGGGCCCACAAGAATATGATACACATTTAAATGAACAAATAAACTTAAGATCAAAAGCGCAGCAGCAAACTAACTACTTAAGGTGTATCGATATGTGCAGAAGGACACGTTTCCACATTAACATATAACCAATCCAGGTGTCGCAATTAAACCTGAACCAGCAAATCAGAGGTGCACTCCGGCCCGAATTGCACAACAACAACAACGAGATCTTGCGTAATTAGCGGCCGCCGCGGATGTTGAGATAGAGACGCGAGCGAGAGAGAGTGAAGGAACACGGTGGAAGAAAAAAAATGCATGTGGAATAATGAGAGGAAAGATAAGGCGGCGTGGTGTGTGCAACACGTGAAATACATTCTTAATTAACCTTTTCCAGTTGCTCAGATTTAATATGTAATCAATTAGAAAACGTACACGATAATATAAATGCGGCCGCGGGGGAAAAGCATTCTAAAAAAGAAAAACGTAAAACCGGGAGCTCGTGGTTTGTTTGTTTGTTATTATGCAATTTTCTACCTTTTTGGTACACTCTTCGTACGAAAACTTCTCACTGGAATTCAGCGAATCGATAATCCATGAATGTCCTTAGTTACCTGAAACAATTGAATCAAACGTTAGTCATCAAATTATACAGTCAACATTGATATAATAATAGTAACTATCTTTTACTTAACAGTTAAATTTAACAGTTTTTTTTGTCATTCCACCAAACATTAGTTAACAAATAAATAATTTGTCAATTTGCTGATAATTATTTATTTAGAACCAAAAATTATTGTTTTCATAAGTGTTTTAAATTAATTCCACAATTTTTTTCTGTTTGAATGAATGAAAGAAAATGAAAGGTTTCGAGTAAAATTAATATAATTGTAATAAAAGCGTAAATAAAATAATATTTTCAATTTTCTTTGATCATTTAGAAATAACGTTTACAGAACATTGAATAATTTCATTTCCTTTGATATTTATTTTTGTATTGAATGAAATAAATTCATTTTCAAACACCATAAATTTCTCATTTATAAACATTTTTTTTGTCTTCTTTATAAATATATAAACATTGTTTTCCAATTCATGTGATAATTAAATTGAATTTAAAGTAGTTCAAATAATATTTAAATGTTCTACGATAATTTTTACATGTGAATTATTTTATTTGATCATTTTTTAAATAATATTATCTTTTTCCCTTGCATCATCAATTTCTGTTGTAATTACGTTTTGTATGTTGTTTATTTACTAAAATATGTTTAAAATCGTTGTAAAAATTAAATATGTAAAAAAATATAAATTATTGCAAATGGGTTCGTGTCTTAACCGCTAATTAAATATTATAAATATTTTGATTCAATCTTTAATTACGCTTTAAAAACAAAATTTTATTTAAAAAAAAAGTAAAGCTAAAGAGTCAATTAATATGATGCAACTGAAAAATTCTAATTTAACATATTTTTTTTTGGAAAAATATTTGGAAATTTGTTAAATTATAATATTTTTTCCACATAAAATTAATTTCATTATCAATTTCTATTTGAACTACATTTTTTTACGCTATTTATTCATTAAAATATGTTTAAAAAGTTGTGTAAAATAAAATGAAAAAAAAAATATAAATAATTTGTAAAAGAGTTCGTTTCTTAACTGTTAATTGAATGTGGTAAATAATTTGTTTCAATCTTTAATTATGATTCTAATACAATGTTTTATATTATAAAAGTAAAGTTAAAGAGACAATTAACATTGTGTAAATGAAAATACTTATTTTTTTTTCGAAAAATATATAGAAATTAAAAAGTAATATTTTACAAAGAGTTATTTAATGTAAATCTCAGCAGTGACTAAAATAGAAAAAATATTTGAGTAGATTTTTTCTATAATAATAATAATAATACATTTTTATTGTTTGAAAGTTGTTTAGTTGAGTTGAAGAATAAAACAAAGCTTATTTTAATGTAGATTTCTCATAACAATAAAATTGTTTTATTGCTTGACCAAAGATATAATGACCATGCAAATGTATAGTGTATTTTATTTACTAATAAATATTAAAAAAAACTGTTTATTTTTATTCAAGTGTAAAAAAACGCGTAATTTCACTGTAAACTTACGTTTGTTTAATAATTCGTTTATAATATCCAAGCTTTATTCCATATAACAAAAAAAAAACTTGTAACACTTTTGTATATTTTTTTTTCTCAATGAACTAATAATAATTTCTATTGCACACAATAATAACAAACACTTTCATTGATAATCTCACAAAAATTTCAACTAATTCCTTCTTATTGTTGATTGATTGATTATAAACTGAAGCACTACGAAGATGATCACTGAAATATCCAAAATATATCCATCAGGCGACGTACGTTGTTGTTGTTGATGATGATACCACCAGCAGCACCTGCACGTTTTTCTTCCGGAAGACCACGAACCGCACCGTAACCCGAACCACGCAGGAATGACCAAAAATATCATTCCCTAAAGAGGCGCTCATGGGTGCGTTTAGAAAGCGACATCTGTCAAAAGTTTCTTTTGTTAGCGAAGGGAACCCCCCTTGTTGCGGACCGATTTACGAAGAAAGGAGGAGGAGAATGAAAAAAGCTTTTCAACCTGAAACACCACCCCGATTACAGCAATAAACGCAGTTTCACTTTTAATAATATATCTTTATTTTTGCTTCAGACACAAATCACAAAAGTCTTTTGCTAACACAAAAAAAAGTGAATAAAGTCTACAACACATTGGATTATTTAAAAATCAATTAAGCCTTGTGTGCTTTTATATATATATTTTTTTGTTGTTGTTTGTTTTAAGTTCTTGGCGTCTTGTGAAAATTCTCTCTGAAGTTCGTGCAGACCAATCAGGAACATCTGTTGCACAGCCACCGCCATTGTGAACGGACCAATGGGGGACGAGGCGTTACGCAACGGCCGCGCCGCGAAGACTGTTACAAGATTGATGGATGTGCGTGCAACTGGAGAAGAGAGAATACCCGAAGGAAAACAAATAACGAAGGAGACGAGAGCGTCTTCGTTTTCGGCTGAAGAAGTAGGAGGAGACGGCGCCAATTCCGCACGCATCCATCATACGTCGTCCCATTAATCTCTAATTAACGCGACCGTTTTAATCGGATTTGCGCAAATCCGATTCAAATCTTATTTATTTCCAAATTAATGTACAATTCAATGTGTGTTTGCGCAAACAAATGTGTTCTATTGTCTATTTCAAGTTGCATCCAATTAATTTAATTAATATAATATTCGAATAAATTGGAATAAATTGGATTTGCGCAAACTCGGAAGAGTGCTAATTTGAAATAATCGATTTCAATTCTTATTTTATTTCCAAATTTATTAACAATTAAATGTGTTAAAAGTTTGGAATAAAATTTCAACTGTTTTGATGCAATTATCGGAGCAAACAAATTTGTTCTATTGTCTATTTCAAGTTGCATCCACTTACAAATTAATTTGATTAATATAATATTCGAAAAAATAAATTAGATTTGCACAAACTCGGAAGAGTGCTAGATTGAAATAAACGATTTCAAATCTTATTTTATTTCCAAATTTATTAACAATTAAATGTGTTAAAAGTTTGGAATAAAATTACAAATGTTTTGATGCAATTATCGAATTTGCGCAAACAGATTTGTTCTATTGTCTATTTCAAGTTGCATCCACTTCCAAATTAATTTGATTAATATAATATTCCAAAAAATAAATTGAGTTTGCGCAAACTCGCAAGAGTGTTAGATTGAAATAAACGATTTCAAATCTTATTTTATTTCCAAATTTATTAACAATTAAATGTGTTAAAAGTTTGGAATAAAATTTCAGCTGTTTTGATGCAATTATCGGATTTGCGCAAACAAATTTGTTCTATTGTCTATTTCAAGTTGCATCCACTTACAAATTAATTTGATTAATATAATATTCGAAAAAATAAATTGGATTTGCACAAACTCGGAAGAGTGCTAGTTTGGAATAAAATTTCAACTGTTTTGATGCAATTATCGGATTTGCGCAAACAAATTTGATATATTCTATTTGCGCAAACGCGTTTATTTACATATCAACATTTGAATTAGTCATTATATTCTGAAATATAGGATTTTAAAAATTTGCGCAAACTCGTGTTTCTTTTTTGCACTATTAATCTGAACCATTGATTAAATTACTGTAATATTGTGTGTGTTAAATTTTGAAATGAACTAGGACTTTGATCCTTCTTGCAATTATCCTGAAGAGCGAAGGACCCAAAATATAAATTCGCAATGATAATGAAACCACAAAGTTGCGAAGGTTTAGTTTAACGGTAATACTCAGTTTACAAAGAGCTTAGCCAATAACGGAATGTACGTGTAAGTTGTGCTCGGAGCGATCACATAAGTTGGTAAAGTTACTGCATCCACATACAACAACTATTCACGATATGATACCAGGTGCACCTATTTACATTATGTAACTGTCAACTTCAGAGTTTAATTGTCACTTCACATAATAATCAATAGCAGTTGGTACACATGACTGTCATTTGTATCTTGTTTTCTTTCAATATTTTGATAATCAATGAAACTTCTAATTACTTCCAGTTGTTCAATTTGTTAGTTTTTTTTGGTATAAGAAAATGAAGAATCGGAATCTGGTTTGCTTTTCAAGTTTTCTTTTTTTTATTTAATTAAAAAAGTTTTATAAACAAGAGAACAACAAACTTAATTAAGGAAATCATTACTGCTTTTGCGTAAGTCGTGCGAATGCAAATTTCGTTAAAAGCACTCATCTTCTAATTTCGCAGCTGCGTGAAGATGGCGTTGCGTCGTTGTCATTTCCGGCGAAACTAGTAATGCAAATCCGTTTCCCTCGCTCTTTCCATCGCATCCATTCGTTCACACTCACTCACTTTAATACATCCAATCTCGGCTCGGACACACTCGAACGCCTAAGTGGCGTTACTTAACCGAAATGACCTCAAATTATTTATTTATTTCTCTACCTTTTTTTTCTTCTCTTCACTTTACTTCTCTCTCTACACTCTTCTCCTCACTTTATATATTGAACGCTTTAATGGACTCCGCTATGAATCAACCTTTAATTAACATTCTTTTGAATCTTTCGCCGGAGTAAAGAGACAGCACAAAATAAAGGAAACTCGCCGGATCTCCTGTCCAAGCTATTTGTGCAATTCGACACGCCAGCAAACAACTATATTGAACGATAATCACGTAATTTCTGCACGTAACACGAAAAATAGATCGAACCATCACATTCTTTTATATCTAGAAAAAAAAAAGAACGTAATTCTAATTTTATGTAATTTCTGTACGTAAATACTTCAATTTATCTCGTAGAAGAAATAATTACAAATCTCGAACATTCATTTAAATTTGAATGATAAAAAATTAAAATCTAAATAAATAATTAATAAAAAAAAAATCTTTTGATCTCGAATTTACGAACATTCGTTTAAATTTTAATGGAAAAATTACGAATGTGAGCGTTAAAAGCTTTAGTTAAATTAAATAAATTAAATAAATAATTCTTAAATTACTGAAAAAAAACAACAAAATGAAAACAAAATCGTTTGATCTTGCATTTGTAACAAAAATCATAAAGCTCAGAGCGCTAAAATATGTAAACAGAATCAAGTTCGCCTCGTGTTTTTTTTTTTAAATATTTTGTTTATTCAATTAAAAACGTGAAACAAAATTCATGATGGATTCCCAATATTTACATAATTCCCAAACAATTTTCGCGTTAATTACTTATTGATTTTTCTCATTTTTGCAATCCTGATCGGAGCGTAGATTAACGAATCGCTAGATGGACTAATTAAACAAACAACGCCTATTCAACAACAACAACAAAAAGGCGACTTCGATACCCAAGTGTTTCCACCTGCATTTCCAATTCCGAATGCGTTGCGCAACATTTTTTTAATTGCGAAATTCACGTTACATGCATGTATAACGTGCGCATAACTTCCTTTTGGCTCTTTGTTCGCACCATATTATTATTATTATTACATAAAAAAGAAATATTCACCGTTTCTTTGCTGCGCCCCCAAACAAGAAAAAAAAACCATACGATATTTGCATGGCAACAAGAAGTTTTGCATTTTTAATTGTGTTGCTGCTTTTGTTTGTTGTTTTTTTTTTTTCGAGTCGCGATGCATTTGACCTTTTTTGTTGTTTTGTTTTTTTTTTGGAGCCTTCAACTCGTTAGCGTCGTCCATTGATTTCCACGGAACTTTCGAATTAACATATAGATGTTAGATCAATACGCACACACAGAATCACACGGGCGTCCGCTGGGAATCCCCTTAATACCGAAAACCTTCACCCCCACACCACCGAAAAGTTTTGCATTTTCATCGGCGATGTGCCGGAATAAATTTTGTATATAACTTTTAGCCCCTAGGAATGTATAAATTACGAAAACAAAAAGTGGTGTGAGTGCTGTTCGTATCAAAAAAAAAACAATGTTTGTGATCGAAACGACAGCTTTACATCCGAATGGTCACTCGGATCAAAAACTTTTTTATGTTTAGACGAAACTTTTATTAAGAAAAACTTTTAAATATTTAATATAAATTAATTCTAATTAACGTGAATTCATTTCACATGAAAAAAAATGTTTATTCTATGAAAATTACTTAATAGAAATGTTATATATAATTCTGTAAATCCAATTAGATTTTGACATATTTCCAGTAAAAATAAATTATCAAAGAAATATTCATATATTTGAAATAATATTATTACATTATTTTATCAAATTTTCCTATTATTTTTACGAGTTTTATTTGTCAGGTGATTCTTGAATTACTTAACTTTAAATCCAATTAGATTTTGGCAGATTTCTAGATTTTTGGTAGAAAGAAATTATCAAAGATGGAAAAAAGTTTAAAATAATATTTATAAATTATTTTATCATTTTTTTTTTATGAATTTAGTTACAATTTTATTTGTCAGATGATTCTTGAATTGCTTAACTTTTTCAAGAAGTCAAACGGATCGGCGCCTCCTGACTTTTATTTATTGGATATTGAATTGATGTTTAACCAGAAAAAAGAGAAACTATGTCTATACACGAAATGATAGCTTCACATTTACATGAGACTCTCAAACATTAGCATATTTAGATAACAGGAGTCAAATTTACTAAGAAATGGAATAGTTTATTAGTGTTTAATGTCTCAAGCTCTTATATTTAAGAAAAAAACTTAACTAGTTTTACTTATTTTATATTACAATTTCTAAATGTGAAAAGTTAATTATTTCCTTTAATTATCCAAAAAAATTAAATAAAACTAGTTTAGATTATAAGTTTTATTTCTATTTAATAGCAGCTTTTTCAATAAGATACTTTTAACAAAGAAATTGCCAAAAATGTTTGTCTAAATCTTAAATTATTAACAGTAACAAAATTATATATCTTTCTACTATAAAAATGATCTCAGTTTTTGTCAAATTTCTATTAAAAAATTGTTAAAAATTTGTATGAAAATTACTTAATAAAAATGGTATAATTCTGTAAATCCAATTAGATTTTGTTAGATTTTTGCTAGAAAGAAATAAAAAATCTTAAATTTTTAACAGTAACAAAATTATATATCTTTTTACTACAAAAATTATCTCAGTTTTGGCATATTTCTATTAAAATTCGACAAGAGTTTGAAAATATAACAATTTTTAATGAACATTTATACAGCTTTAATTATTTCCATTGAGTTTGGAAAAGAAGAAATAAAAGTTTTATTAATTGAAAAAAATTACATTAATTTTTTGCTTCAACTTTTATACAAAGTACAAAATTATGATATATTTGAAAAAAATACTTTACTAATTTATATAAATCTTTAATTAAACTATTTTTTAAGAAATTTAATGAATTGAATAGATTTGTATAATTTTAATGATTTTTCTTAGAAAATTTAAGTGAATGAATCAAAAACCACGTGTATTAAATTTCTTTAATTTTTTTTGGTATTTGTAGTGAATACTTTTGACAGATTACGTAAACGTGACTCAACGGTGTAAAATCCGGATCACGAAATCCCGAAATGAAAATTGGTCGTTTAGAGAAAGAACTGGAAGCTAATAACGCTTAATATTGTTATATATTTTTTTCTTCTTCTCTTTAAACTATTTTTCTCTACTGCACCGTTTCTTTTGAGCAGACGAATTCCGGGGTCATTAAAATAATGACTTACCTACGCACACACGCCTCAAATACGAATGAGTGAGTGTGTGCATGTACGCAGCACAAAGGCTCTTCGGATAAAGCATATGGAAGAAGGCTTTTAGAGCAGATAAATTTAATACGTTTTAGTTAACACCCGGTTAAATCGGTTATCTATCGGAGAGAGTCTCTTTATTGCCGTCATTTCTTTTGTGGCTGCAGAAGAGAGAAAATACTCTCCCCCTCTCAGTTTACGAACTGTGAAACAATTCCAGTGAAACAAACAGATTAATTCTTGTTTGTGGATAGAAAAAAAACTAACTAAAACCAACCTGTAGTTCGTTACGAATTGTAGAGAGAGAGAAAGATTTGTTAGATTAGAAATTCGCGCAACTTTATCGATTGTTACGACACGGAACCGTCGGACCATTAATAATAGATATCGAAAAAATTAATTGACAATTTAAAAGCGGTCACTTTCATTATTATGTTGTTATTATTATTATGATTATTATTATAGCCGAACCCAGGTATTTATAAATTCAGTATCAACATGATTTATTTATATTTAGCAATATGTTTTCTTTTCCTCTTTGCTTCTATCCAGATGGTTTTTTTTTATGAAGTACTTAAGGGTGTTGTTTTTTTGTTGTTTGCCGTGGACGGATTTATAAGAGTATGATAAGGTTCGGTGCCAGAAGGGCTTTAATCTTCGGACACCTCGCGTCTGTTTGTTATAGTTTCCTTCTTCGTTTACCCAAATGATTATCGCCGCAGCTCGAATTGTTTAAGTGCGTTGCCCCTATTTTTAAAAGCGCTAATTGATTTTTATAACGAGATTAGAGACTTTGGAAAGTCGACAAGAAAAGGACAAACAAGGAATATCACACTGCACCTACTACTACTTCATTTCTGTTTGCATAATGCATCGAACTTTACATAACTTTACCAAGAAGTCATCCAAATTAAACAACAATTTCATCCACAAAATAATAGTTAATTAATTTATTGAATTGAAATTATCAGCAATAATTTTTATTTTCTAATTATGAAAGAAGATTTTCTTAAGTTTTATCTTAATACATAAAGTTTTCATGTTAAACTTTTACTGTTTTCAATATAAAACTTAATGAAATAAGAATTTATTGAATTGGTAATAAAAAGTACAAACTAGGGATATCACACTGCACCTACTACTACTACTACTTCTTTTCTGTTTGCATAATGCATCGAACTTTACATAACTTTACCAAGAAGTCATCCAAATTAAACAACAATTTCATCCACAAAATAATAGTTAATTAATTTATTGAATTGATAAGCAAAAGGTGAAATTATCAGCAATAATTTTTATTTTCTAATTATGAAAGAAGATTTTCTTAATACATTTTACATTGTCATGAAAAACGTTACTAATAATATAAAATGTTCATGTTATTTCAGTAAAATAACAAAGTTGAAGCTGAAATAAGTTTTGTCTTAATACATAAAGTTTTCATGTTAAACTTTTACTGTTTTTAATATAAAAATTATTGAAATGAGAAAAGGACAAGCAAGGAATATCACACAGCACCTACTACAACTTCATTTCTGTTTGCATAATGCATCGAACTTTACATAACTTTACCAAGAACTCATCCAAATTCTACAACAATTTCATCCACAAAATAATAGTTAATTAATTTATTGAATTGATAAGCAAAAGGTGAAATTATCAGCAATAATTTTTATTTTCTAATTATGAACGAAGATTTTCTTAATACATTTTACATTTTCATGATAAACTTTGTTAATAATATAAAATGTTCATTTTATTTCAGTAAAATAACAAAGTTGAAGCTGAAATAAGTTATGTCTTAATACATAAAGTTTTCATGTTAAACTTTTACTGTTTTTAATATAAAAATTATTGAAATGAGAAAAGGACAAGCAAGGAATATCACACAGCACCCACTACTACTTCATTTCTGTTTGCATAATGCATCGAACTTTACATAACTTTACCAAGAAGTCATCCAAATTAAACAACAATTTCACCCACAAAATAATAGTTAATTAATTTATTGAATTGATAAGCAAAAGGTGAAATTATCAGCAATAATTTTTATTTTCTAATTATGAAAGAAGATTTTCTTAATACATTTTACGTTTTCATGATAAACTTTGTTAATAATATAAAATGTTCTTGTTATTTCAGTAAAATAACAAAGTTGAAGCTGAAATAAGTTATGTCTTAATACATAAAGTTTTCATGTTAAACTTTTACTGTTTTCAATATAAAACTTAATGAAATGAGAATTTATTGAATTGGTAATAAAAAGTACAAACAAGGGATATCACACTCCAATTACTACTACTTCATTTTTGTTTGCATAATGCATCGAACTTTATCAAGAAGTCTTCCAAATTGTACAACAATTTCATCCACAAAATAATAGTTAATTAATTTACTTATAAATAGAAATAAATGTAATATTTTCTACTTACAATCCCCAAAAACACAGATAATTAATTAAGTTATGTATAGTTGTATATATTTAACAAAAAAATTAATTAAGACAAAATTATTCATATTATTAATTATGTTTTTTTTAAAATTTAAATATATTTAAACCAATTTTCATATAGTATTATATAGTATTGTTTTCATTAGATTTATTATATTTTTTTTTAATCAATTAACAAAAATATAGTGAATTAATCAAATTAATTACAGAGCTTCATAAAAAAATTACTGAAAAACCAATAAAATTATTAATAAAAACTCAAAACAAAAACTTTCTATTTATTGCTTATTTTTTGTATTCAGAAATCCTGAAAATATTACGTAATTAATGAAATTGTAAATAAAACTTCAAACTAGGAAAATTTATTATTCAAAACAAGAAAATATAAGTATTCAAACGACTTCAAACAGAGATTTTTTTATGTATTTTTCTGGAAATAATAATAAAAATCCTGAAATCTGATCTGAATTTTTATGTAATGTTATTTTATACTCTCGAAGACAACATTAAACGTCGTTTCAATATACTTCTTCGATTGAATAATAAAATTTGAACACACACAGAATCTATGTAAATTCACGCGAAGAAAGCGCGCCCCGATTGAATATACACCAATATAATTTATTGGAGTCGTTAAAAAGTGAAAACCTCGACGGACAATTGTGCCTTTGATCTCGTCGCTTTCGAACCAACACGATCAGCGTGAATTCATTCATCATAAACTATATAATTCAGAAAAAAAACACAACGTTTAAAGTTGAATTATTGAGCAATTAAATTTGTGAAATTATGGTAATTGTAGTTTTTGTGGAAATTCATTAATGAAATTGATTTTTTTTGTTGAGTTTTTATTTGAAACTTTAATTGGAAATGGAAATTTATCAAAATTAAAGTTAATTTGAAAAATTACACATTGAAACTTTCAGCAATAAAATAAAGTTGCTGAAAAATTGTTATTTTTTAGATTTTTTTTTTAATGGAATGAGAACTTAAATTATTGAAATTATCATCAATAATTGATTTTTACTAATTATGAAAGTACATTTTCTTAATATATTTTACATTTTCATGAAAAACGTTATGAATAATATAAAATGTTTATGATATTTCAGTAAAATAACAAAGTTGAAACTGAAATAAGTCTTGTCTTAATACATAAAGTTTTCATGTTAAACTTTTACTGTTTTCAATGTAAAACTTAATGAAATGAGAATTTATTGAATTGGTAATAAAAAGTTAAAATTATCATCAATAATTGATTTTTTCTAATTATGAAAGTAGATTTTCTTAATACATTTTACATTTTCATGATAAACTTTGTTAATAATATAAAATGTTCATGATATTTTAGTAAAATAACAAAATTGAAACTGAAATAAGTCTTGTCTTAATACATAAAGTTTTCATGTTAAACTTTTACTGTTTTCAATGTAAAACTTAATGAAATGAGAATTTATTGAATTGATAATAATAAGGTGAAATTATCATCAATAATTGATGTTTTCTAATTATGAAAGTACATTTTCTTAATACATTTTACATTTTCATGATAAACTTTGTTAATAATATAAAATGTTCATGATATTTCAATAAAATAACAAAGTTAGAGCTGAAACAAGTCTTGTCCTAACACATAAAGTTTTCATGATAAACTTGAATTAATCTTTAATTTTTACTGTTTTTAATGATACAGTTAATGAAATAGATTGCATTAAAAGGTAGAAAATACTGGCAGAACGATTGCATGAATTGCAATGGCATTTAAAAAATAAATAAATCTGGATCGACTCGCTCCATTCAACAGCGCTCGGAAATTGCACCTGATTTTATAGCTCTAATTAAATTTTTATAACGTTTCCCCCACGTAAAGACCCTATTTCCTGCTCGGCTATTTCCCGGATAGCAGATAACTCAAACGTTTCTTACAAACAAATAAAAAAAATCATCACTCATCAATTTCATTTTATTGCATCTACTTCTTTAACTTTCTTAATGAGAAAATGAACATTAATTAGTTTCTTGTAATTACATTTTTTACCACAGTTTACATGCAAATAATTACAATTAAATCGAGTATTAATAATATAAGTACATGATTTTGTAGATTTATGGAAAATAGATAATTTAGTTATTTTTTTTACATATTTTTCACAAAAAAATATATTTTTTTAAAAAATTTAAATTTCTGCGTAAATTCATTTGTATTTACAATATAATAATAGTTTTTGATTGGAATCTACATAGTTTACGTTATAATTTAAATTAATAAAAAAAAACCAAAATTTTATTTATTGACAAAAATTTGCAACTTAATAATTGTATTGATAGGAATCTGTATAGTTTACATGCAAGTAATTATAATTTAAATTAAGTAAGTTGTAGACAATAAAAGAAATTAAAAAAAAATGACAGAATTTTTGTCATTAGCATTTACAAAATAATAAATGTTTTTGCGATTTGAATCTCTAAATTATTACAAACATGCTTCATAAAATAAAGTCTTTAAAGAAAGTAATTACACGTTAATTAAGTAAATCTAAATGAAAAACAGATTTCTTTCAAATTTAATGGCTTAATTTCTATTTATATATATATTTTTTTTTGGATCATGTTCGCGATTGCGAGCGGAGAAGAAAACAGAAATTGCAGTAATTAAGGGTAATGTTGTTGTTGTTGTTGCTCTCCCTTTTAGTGGGAGTGAACTACAACTACGTTTTGGCCCATTTCCAAGATTGGAGATTAAGTCTGGTGGCGGTTTTCTCTCGCTTTTTTTTAAAAGGGAAAAAGCAATTGAAAACGTAACGTATTGATCCTAAAGTGTGGAAGGAATAAACATAAACATGCGGAAAATATGAGTTTGTGTGTGTATATATAAAATGTACGTTATAACAAACACATGCTTTTACGAAAAGGCGGCGTGATTTATCCTCCGCCAAGTGAAACATAATCTCACAAGAACGAAAATAAATAAAAACACAAACATAATACATTCGAGTTGTACTAATTAAAGTAATTTAATATGAATACAATGTGCTTACATTTTAATTTGTAACGTTTAAAATACTTGAAATTTTAACAACTTTATAATTTTCAATTATCTTTCAGTTATAATAATTTCTTAATTTTCTTTAGGAAATTGTTATTTTTTTTTTCAATTAAAAGATATGAATATTTTTTTTTCTAGTTCATTTTTATTATCAACAGATGGCGTCACTGGAGATTACATATATGCACATGTTAAACAATAAACAAGCGGCTGTTATTTAAGTAAAACTAAGCTTGACTCATGTATATACGTTCAATCGTATGGAATGATTACAGAAACGGTCACGACTTGACTTGAATGGTGGAAATATAGGTTATTTTATCGTTGAATTGTTAAATAAATTTCATTTATGGAACGCACTCATTTGTTGAATATAGAGTCGTCAAACTGGGACATTCGGACACATTCGGAGCGGCGACCCAAATAAATAAGTACACTCTTATCTGCATGCACAGCAATTATCGATTACATAAATAAATTCGTTTTCATGAAATTAATATCGTTGATTTGTACATAATTTTTCAGTTTTTTTTTCAGTTCATAATTCATAAAAAGTTTAATTATTGAGTTAATTAATGAAATTGAAGAAAACTTGTTTTTTTGAGAAACGTTAATAAAATATAGAATAGAAATGTATAATTAACTGAAACTTTTAAAGTTGAAATTTTCAGCAATAAAATAAAATTGTTGATTTGTATATAATTTTTCAGTTTATAATTCATAAAAAGTTTAATTCTTGAGTAATTATTGTGTTTGTGGAATTATGTTAATTAATGAAGCTGATGAAAACATTTTTTAAGAAACGTTGAGTGTAAATTTCATGAATAAAAGTTAATTGAAAAGTTTATTTCATTAAGTGGATGTAAATTAGTTCATTTTATTTAGTTCCCATAGAAACGTTAATAAAAAATAGAAGAGAAATGTATTTAATTATAATTGTTTGAAAAGTTTAAAGCTGAAACTTTCAGCAATAAAATAAATGTATGCATCTAATGAAAATCGTTTATTAGTACATAATTTTTCATGAAAAGTTTGTAAAAGTTTAAAGTTGAATTATTGAGTAATTAAGTGAATGTGTATGTGAAATTATGGTAATTGTTGTTTTTTTGAAATTTAATTAATGAAATTGAAGAAAACTTTTTTTTGAGAAACGTTAATAAACATTGAGTGTAAATTTCATGAATAAATGTTAATTGAAAAGTTTAAATAATTAAGTTTATGTAAACTAGTTCATTTTATTTAGTTCCCATAAAAACGTTAATAAAAAATAGAAGAGAAATGTTAATTATAATTGTTTGAAAAGTTTAAAGCTGAAACTTTCAGCAATAAAATAAATGTATTTATGTAATGAAAATCGTCGATTTGTACATAATTTTTCATAAAAAGTTTGTAAAAGTTGAATTATTGAGTAATTACATGAATGTGTATGTGAAATTATGGTAATTGTTGTTTTTTTGGAAATTTAATTAATGAAGTTGAAGAAAACTTTTTTTTTGAGAAACGTTAATAAAAATTTAGTGTAAATTTCATTAATAAAAGTTAATTGAAAAGTCTCATTAATTAAGTTTATGTTAAATTTGAAACTTTAAGCAACATAATAAATATATTTATGAAATGAAAATCGTTGATTTGTACATAAATTTTCAGTTTTTTTTTCATGAAACTATTTTTGACTCTGATCCTTAAGTTCGGAACATTTACAGAGATTATTATATAAAAAAATATTTTTTTATAAAATTTATTTTTTTTCGTTTAAGACTAAATTTAAGGAAGTATATTATATAATTTTCGGTGAATTGCAGGGATTTGTTATTATATATAATCACGATTTTTGGGTCTATTTGATTCAATTTTAATTGGTGAGATTTATGGCGGTTTTTTCGGAAAGAAACAATTCGAAATAGATTAAATTTGGGTAAAAGCGTAAACGGTTTGGGTACACGTATGTGTATATGTGTGTATGTATTTTTTCGCTCTTTTGAGTTGTTGCCGCGAAGAAAGCAACCCTCGGCAATTAAAATAATTACCTTCATTGGTAGAAGCATCCAGTTTTAATTTCAATGAGACTCGAGCGAAGGGGGTCAAAGAGAGAGAGAGAGGTTCCATGCTGCAGGCAGGGTCTAGACTTTAATTCCTTTGTAATTAAGGGGGGGGCACACGAAAAACAAATGGATATTTCGGGTGGCTGTTTGTTGTGTATTATGGAAGGAAGCTGGGAGCACCGAGAGAGAGAGAGAGATGAAGAGAATGAGTGTGTGCATGTATTAGAGAAAGAGATGAAAGGAGGGTCCAGGTAAGTTTCGACGGAACGAACCTCACGTACTGGGCCTTAATTTATTTGACTCCTCGGATAGTGGGCGAGGATCGGGGGGTCTCCGGACCCAACGTACAGGAAAAATAAACATTCGGTTTATTATTTTTTATGCAAATATTCTGAGTGAGGTGGAGAGGTCGTAAAGCGCGAGAATGGAACCGGGGGGGCCACGAGACAATATCGCATGTGTGCGAGCACGCGGGGCACATTTCATATATTTTATGCAAATATTTTATTGGTTTGCCTTCTTTATATACATTATACATATATATAATATTTTTTTTATACATTTTAAAGCACGTATTTATTCGCATGTCGTCTTTATACTTCGATTTTTTTTTTAATTTTATCCTACCGTTCTTTGCTTTAGCACGCTCGAAGGAGATCAATAGATTCCGAGATTGTACCTGAAGATAACAAGTGGACATGAGATGATCACAATCGCATCTGTTTCTAAATTCTGAAGATTTTTCACCAATTTTTTACTGTTTCACCACAGTCAAAGACATTTTCCTCAGCTTCTTGTAGAAGAAATTGAACCTAAGATTTAAGTTTCTGCAATCATTCCATGCAATTGCTTAGATATGTAAACTTGAGTGACGCCATCTGTTGATAAGTAAAATTAAATTTCTTAATTAAAGCTTAATAATTATTAAGACAATTTACAAAATTTGTAGAGTTTTGAGAATGAAAACTAATAATTTTTAACAACTATTTTAACCCTTCGATAATTTTTAATTTCCATCCAATTTTCTAATTGCTTAGGATATCCGAAATTTCACACATTTCAAATATTTTATTTGTTTTTTCCTTCTTAGTAATAGATATTTTTTATTGTGTACTATACATTTAAAAGCATTTAAAATTGACAAATTTTTCAAATTTTCTTTTCTTTGTATTCTTGTTTTCTTACTGTTCTTTGCTTTAGCACACTTGAAGGAGATCAATAGATTCCGAGATTGTACCTGAAGATAATAAGTGGACATGAGATGATCACAATCGCATCTGTTTCTAAATTCTGAAGATTTTTCAGTAATTTTTTACTGCTTCACCACAGTCAAAGACATTTTCCTCAGCTTCTTGTAGAAGAAATTGAACCTAAGATTTAAGTTTCTGCAATCATTCCATGCAATTGCTTAAATATGTAAACTTGTGTGACGCCATCTGTTGATAAGTAAAATTAACTTTCTTTAAGCTTTAATTATTAAGACAATTTACAAAATTTGTAGAGTTTTGAGAATGAAAACTAATAATTTTTAACAACTATTTTTAACCCTTCGATAATTTTTAATTTCCATCCAATTTTGTAATTGCTTAGGAAATCCGAAATTTCACACATTTCAAATATTTTATTTGTTTTTTCCTTCTTAGTATTATATATTTTTTTATTGTGTACTATACATTTAAAAGCATTTAAAAATGACAAATTTTTCAAATTTTCTTTTCTTTGTATTCTTGTTTTCTTACTGTTCTTTGCTTTAGCACACTTGAAGGAGATCAATAGATTCCGAGATTGTACCTGAAGATAATAAGTGGACATGAGATGATCACAATCGCATCTGTTTCTAAATTCTGAAGATTTTTCAGCAATTTTTTACTGCTTCACCACAGTCAAAGACATTTTCCTCAGCTTCTTGTAGAAGAAATTGAATCTAAGATTTAAGTTTCTGCAATCATTCAATGCAATTGCTTAAATATGTAAACTTGAGTGACTCCATCTGTTGATAAGTAAAATGAACTTTCTTTAAGCCTACTTTAATTATCAAGACAATTTACAAAATTTGTAGAGTTTTGAGAATGAAAACTAATAAAATCTAAAAAAAAAATTAACCCTTCGATAATTTTTAACTTCCATACAATTTTTTAATTGCTTAGGAAATCCGAAATTTCAAATATTTTATTGGTTTTTCGTTCTTAGAATTGATATTTTTTTATTGTGTATTATACATTTAAAAGCATTTAAAATTGACAAATTTTCTTTTCTTTGTATTGTTTTTTTACTGTTATTTCCTTTAGCACGCTCAAATGTGATCAATAGATTCCGAGATTGTACCTGAAGACATGAGGTGATCTCATCAGTAACTTATTTTTGGATTCTAAACTCTGAAGGTTTTTCAAATTTAAAAAACTATTTACTATTATCAAAGACACTCTAAGATCTAAGTTTCAGCAATCATAGCTTCAATTTACAGTTTACCACGTACATTTATGTAATCTCGAGTGACGCCTTCTGTTGATAATAAAACTTAACTTCTTTTAAAGATTACTTTTATCATCAAGACAATTTCCAAAATTCGTACTTTTCAATTCAATTGAATCTAAGATCTAAGTTTATGTAATCATTGCTTCAATTTACAGTTTACCACGCACATTTATGTAATCTCGAGTGACGTCATCTGTTGCTAATAAAACTAAACTTTTTTTAAAGTTTACTTTTATCATCAAGACAATTTGCAAAATTCGTACTTTTCAAAGTAAACGGTAATAAATTATTACAACCTTTTTTATAATTGAAAATAATCGACACGAAAATTGATGTTTCTACAAAAAAAAATTAACCCTTCGATAATTTTTAATTTCCATCCAATTTTCTAATTGCTTAAGAAACCCGAAATTCCTGAACATATTAATAGACGATCAAAAAGCAATTTCATCCACAAACTTACAAAAAAAAAATGCTGAAAGAAGAAGAAAAAGCGATTACACAACTGTTTTTTTTTAATCTTTCTTCTTCTCTTTTTCTCTCAGTCTCGACACCTGCATCGATTCCGTATACCTGAGACTTACAAGAATTACACGAATTCCGATCCACTGGAAACTGTTACGCTCCGCTTTCCCTTTTCACACACGAATCATCATCATTTCTCACTCACTCGTTTTCGTTTCCACCCGTACGAAATGCGACAATTATTTCAATTACACCCCACGAAATGTCACTCGGACACACAGCTGCTCTCGATTTTCAGACGACCCACATCCGTTACCAATAATTTCAGGCAATTACACATATACGTTATATTAAATCGGGTTCGTGAAAAGACACAAAGAACTAAAGAAAAAAACAGTGCAAATCCAGGGGATGTTGTGTATTTTGACGTGGCTATTTGTAAACTAGGATACGAAAATAAACTGTTTTCGGGAAGTTACAAAAGAAAAAAAAAATAGAAATTATGAGAGTGGGAAGATGATGCTGCTGCTGCTGTTGGTTTGTGAGGGTGTTGGGAGAGATGGCTGTAATTTATGGATGTTTTCGAAACTATGTAACACAATATTATTGGAACTAATTTGGAAGCCGTAGTCGACAGATGATTAATCAATCGGCGGAGGCTGCGTCGGGGAGGAAGCGAGTAAATCACGATAAAAAGTTTATTAAATCATTCGGAACGTGGATGTCGCCTCCAGTTTCCACGATAATTCCACGAAATCCAAGCGTGAGTGCGTGTTTATGAGAAAAAAAAATAAAATAAATGGGTGAAATGAAATAAGAAAAAAGATTGAATTCCATATCGCGCTGGATATTCGATATTCGGTATCGTTTATCCATAAGATGTAAATAATTATGATTTATCGAGTTCGAAATAGATACAGATTCAGTATTTCCAAATATCTAATATCAATTGGATTTATTTTAAACCTAATGTTGCATGAGATAACTTTGATATTAGTGTAAGCAACTACAATGACAGTTGACAGTTTGACATTGATGTGTCATATCACGTAATTTATATAGGTCCTACAGATTGATTATTCAAATAATGCTGAATACACACCATACGTAACATGTTAACGTCTATCAGGTGTTGCAAATACTATTAGAATCCAATGACAGTTGACAGTTATGTGACAGTTGACATGTGAGATAAATGTCATTCAGATGTAGTGTTGGAATTCAATGAATTTTCCAAAAAAATAATTAATTGAGTTTTACAATAGATACAGATTCAGTATTTCCAAATATCTAATATCAATTGGATTTATTTTAAACCTAATGTTGCATGAGATAACTTTGATATTAGTGTAAGCAACTACAATGACAGTTGACAGTTTGACATTGATGTGTCATATCACGTAATTTATATAGGTCCTACAGATTGATTATTCAAATAATGCTGAATACACACCATACGTAACATGTTAACGTCTATCAGGTGTTGCAAATACTATTAGAATCCAATGACAGTTATGTGACAGTTGACATGTGAGATAAATGTCATTCAGATGTAGTGTTGGAATTCAATGAATTTTCCAAAAAAATAATTAATTGCAAGTATTTACTTTATATGCAAAATATGTAATGACAGTTGTGTCTATCAGGTGTACCAGATACTATAAAAATTCAATGACAATTGACAGTTTGATTAAATGTCAATCAATCTTTGACAGTTTGACATTTATGTGTCATATCCGTATTATGTTAATTTAATGTGACATAAATGTCATTCAGATGTACCAACTATTATTGGAAGTCAATGACAGTTAATACAATTCTGAAATACTGAATTTACCAAAAAACTAATATCAATTGCAAGTATTTACTTTATATGCAAAACATGTAATGTCAGTTGTGTCTAGATACTATTAATACTAAATAAATGATAATTGACAGTTTGATTAAATGTCAATCAAACTTTGACAGTTGACAGTTTGACATGTAAATGTCATATATGTATTATGTAAATTTACTACACGTTTATTATTTATCAATTATATACAAATACATGTGTTTTTAGACAATTATAACAAATTAATAAAATGAAATTTAAATGCAAATCAACCGCGTGTATACTATTAAAATTCAATGACAATTGACAGTTTGATTGAATGTCAATCAATCTTTGACAGTTGACATGTAAATGTCATATATGTATTATGTAAATTTACTACACGTTTATTATTTATCAATTATATACAAATACGTGTGTTTTTAAACATATAAAACAAATTAATAAAATGAAATTTAATTGCAATCAACCACGTGTATAATTAAAATTAATTAAGTTGAAAATAATCATAAATTTTAAAATAAATATAATAAAATAATAAATACATAATATACAAATCGTCTATAAAAGCCTTCAATTTTATTTATTACATATATTTATATATAAATTTATTATGTTTATTACAAAAAAATGAATTAATAAATTGGAAAGTGTTATGTAATAAAAAAAAGTAAATAAATAAACAAGTGCGGAAATTCGATGCGTTCGAATAATTATCTGTATCTGAGATGTCAGAGAGCTGCTGGTTATGTATACATATAAAAAAACGATGATTTATTTCGAATAAAACCGTTTAGGACGAACACGTTTTTGGTGTGAAGTTTATATGACATATGCTGTATGTTTGTTCAAGACAAAACTAATTTAAGGAAAAAAATATAACCCTCATAACTTAGGCTTACTTTTTTTTGTCTTTGATTATTAGGGGATGATTTATTTGGAGAATGTTAACTGTACTATAATAAATTAACTGTATCTTAATAAATTATACGTAATAAGATATGAATTTAAGTGATTTTATTTAAAAAATATAAGTACGACATGAATTTATAAAGGGTGTCCCAAAATTAACGCAAGATTTGAATTTACCGCCATTTGTGCAGTAAAGTGTTGACAAAAAAAACAATTTGACGCTTTACTGCACAAATGGCGGCAAATTCAAATCTTGCTTTATAATTTGAGCAGTTTTCTCTATAACAAAAAGTTTTTCTTTTAAGAAAATCAATAAAATTTTGATATATTTATGTACATTTATGTCTCATTTTTTACATCAAATTGTATTTGTTTATAATATTATTAAGAAATTTTGGGCTACAAAGTTTACAAAACTTAAGTTTACAAAAGTAAATTAATTGAATTGGACTTAAATTCAAATGTGTTTTTTTTAAGATTTTTTTTTAATCAGTTGATGAAAACAAATTATGTGCGATTTGATATATGACATGTGTTTGTTCGAGACTAAAACTAACATTAGAAAACATGGCCACCCATAACTTATTTTTTTTTGTCTTTAATTACGTTTTCTTTCTTTTTTTTAAAAAAAAAAACGTCATTAATTTCTTGGAATATTTCTTATTTGCTGCACGTAATGAATAAACTGTCAAAAGATATGAATTTAATTTTAAATACAAAAAAAGTGTTGTAAGTAAATATTTAAAATTTTTATGATTACTTTAAAATAAATAGACTAAACGAAATTTGTTTTGAAAGAAAATAACTTAAGAATGTAATGAATGTAGTGAAAACGTATTGGATTCACTCCAAGAATTAAATTTTTGTAAAAATATAATATAATAGAAAATAGATTGAGAATTCAGAAATATAGGAAAATAAAAGTGAAATTTGAATTTCATATAAAGCAGAATTTCTCAACCTTTTTTCGTGATCCAACATGTTTATTCGTAATCTGAAACTATGTTTATTGTATTGGAATCACTTCAACATTGTTTTTAACGTAAGGTGACAGCTGTCATTTGACAATACTTCTCGACATCCATAATCCTGACTGTATCAAAATCTCGACAACCATAATCCTGACTGTATCGAACTTCAATATAGTCGGGATTATGGTTGTCTGGATTTTGATATAGCTAGGATTTTGATACTGTCGGGATTTCGAACGTTGAAATTTTGCCACTGGCCACTGGCTTGAGAAACACTGATATAAGTATTTTGTATAGAACAAAACGGTTGATTGTAACAAATTGCAAATAAAATTATTAAAATAAAATAATAATGAAGTAAAACCGTTCGTTTTATGATATAATAAAACACCTAGTTTACTAATTCCTAGAGATTATCCATCTGTAACTATGTTCAATTCGAATTATTTACGAGTTTCGAACCGGCGGGATGCTTGGAGAGAGAGAAGAAAAAGGAAAAAAAGGAATTAAAACAAACAACCGAGGTGATTTATTTCGTATGCACTCGCTTTGAATATATGTAAATTAGATACCTGTCAAATTTGGATCCAATAAAAACAAAACAAACACAGAGAGAGAAAAAAAAACAAGAGAGTGAAAGAGTTGGATGGGTCGAGCCGCATTACATAAAAAATGCATACACACACATAAAAATAATGTTTATGTGGATCGTTTCATTTATTTATTGTTTTAGACTCATCCTCTCACTCGGAATCGAATAAACAAATAATCCGGCAATGACGTACACAGCGAGAACCGAAAAAAAAAACTGTCCAAATTTTATATGCACGAACATGTATCAAACACACACACACGAATATATATACAAAAAAAAATGGTCATACTGAAATTTATTGTCATTTTCTACTACTATGATCAATTTTATTATTTTTTTTTTGTTACTCATCATTAAACGAATCGTTTTCCAAATGTTCGTTCATCCGAGTGTTTTATAACATTTCTGTTTGAGCATTTGTGCATATAAAATCAGTTGAAAAAAATATATAGAAAGTTTCATCAATTGAATTTTAATTGAAAAATAATTCAATTGTGACAATTTGTATTTATATTAAAAATTGAATTTTTCTATTGATTTCACTATATTTCCAATAAATTAAATAATTGAGATCAAGTAGTTCTGTCAAACATAAAACAGAGATATTGGTTAGAAATTTGTTAGTTATATTTGATAGTTTAAATTCTATGTTCATAATTGAGATCAAGGAACTTTGATAAACAAAAAAACAAAGAAATTAGTTACAAATTTATTTGTTTGTTTATAAAGCTTAAATTCGATATTCAAAATTGAGATCAAGCAGATTTGACTAACAAAAAAACAAAGAAATCAGTTACAAATTTATTTGTTTGTTATTAAAGTTTAAATTCGATGTTCAAAATTGAGATCAAGCAGCTTTGACTAACAAAAAAAACGAAGAAATCAGTTACAAATTTATTTGTTTGTTTATAAAGTATAAAATCGATGTTCGAAATTGAGATGAAGCAACTTGGTCAAACAAAAAAAAAGCAAAGAAATAAGTTACAAATTTATTTGTTTGTTTATAAAGTTTAAAAATTGAGATCAGGCAGCTTTGACAAACAAGAAAATAAAGAAATCAGTTACAAATTTATTTGTTTGTTTATAAAGTAATTTGAAACATCGAATTTAATGTTTCAAATTGAGATCAAACAAATACAGATAAATTAGTTACAAATTTATTTGTCATTTTAAAAAATTTAAATTCGATGATAAAAAATGAGATCTAATACATTCTGCAAACAAAAAACATCAAAATTAGTTACAAATTTATTTTTTATTTCATAAAGTTTAAATTCGATGTTCAAAATTGAGATCAAGCAGCTTTGACTAACAAAAAAAACGAAGAAATTAGTTACAAATTTATTTGTTTGTTTATAAAGTTTAAATTCGATGTTAAAAATTGAGATCTAATACATTTTGAAAACAAAAAAAAACAAAGAAATCAGTTAGAAATTTACTTGTTATTTTATAAAGTTTAAATTCGATCTTCAAAATTGAGATCAAGCAGCTTTGACAAACAAAGAAATAAGTTACAAATTTGTTTGTTATCTAAAAAATAAATAAATCTTAAGAAATATTTTTAATAGTAAAAATTCCAGTAGTCGCCTTTTAAGTTAGAATGTCAAAATTGTAATAAGACCAATTAAGATTAAAGTTACAAAACTTGTGATTCGGACATAGGTTTTCGAAAAAAGAAAAATGTAAATTACGAAATCGACAAATTATTCAAACTCCTTAATTTCCGTTTGGACGTAACAGCAGCAACAGTATTCGGTTTCTCTTAACGATAATTGATATATATTTTTTTTTCCTTCATAGTCGTGATTATTCAATTAAGAATTTGAATAATGAACCGATTAAAATATATAAATGAATCGAGGAGATTACAATATTCCAATCATTTGCATACATTAACCGAACAAACAACAACAAAAAAAAATAACATAACTGGAGGGAATGGCAGCAAGAGATGTATGTCGCCAGGAGCTGAAGAAAATCGAGTAAAACTTTTAGAAAAGTGTTATTTCGCTTGATTTCCTATGAGCTTTAATAGCTTTAATACAAAATAAATAAATTAAATAGTGATTTTTTTGCGTAATCGATGTACCACAAAACCTCCCAATTTCCATCCCACCACACAAATAAAACAATAGATGATATCGAAGCGGTATTAATGCACAGGAAAATGCGTAATTAAACATTGAATTATTGATGGGAAAACCACAGAATCTGCAATTCGATGCGGCGAATAAAATAATAATAATAATGCGTGAAGCGTTTTCGGTCCATCCCCCCGAAAAACACGAGTTGCTGCTCTCTGTCTCTCTTTCTGTATGGAAAACAGCGCCCCATGGACGTTTGTTCGTTGCTTGCGCCGATTTGGCCAATTTGCATACCAAATGGTATGGTAATTAAGGCAATTTTCTATGGAAAATTAACGCACACAAAAAAAGAAATGTGTGTGCGCATAACCGGTGGGGTTCGGAACAATGCATTCCTCCCCTTTTGCGCGCTTTTTTTTTTGTTCGATTGTGAGGGTATGTACGTATACGTGTATGTGAATGCGTGTGTGTGTCGCAGCAATTGATTTCAATTGAATAATGACCTCGCAGCGATAATCTCGGCTCGGCCCGTTGAATCCTCCTTTTTAAATAAATTGGATTGTGTTAAGTGGATGCGATTAACGTTTTGACACTTGGCACAGATTCCTCCGTTATTTAACTCTGCTCATCCCTTCCACAATACACGAAACAAATGCTTACACACAAGGACTCCTCGATGATGAAGAGAGAGAAAAAACGGTCATAAAATCGGAGATATAAACACTGATTTATGGGGAGGCATTCATTAAGGGGTTATTATCAATTAAGGCTGTTGCTAGACAGACAGAAACCGTTTGATTCTCTTAAATCCAGACACAGAAAATATATAGTTTATATGTATTTCTGTAACGAATTGAGAAATATTAGTTTCTCACAAAAATTAAGAAACATATTTAAAAAAAACGTCTGATGAAAAATTGATCAATTTTATCATTTTCGATACATTAAATAAACAAAGAAATTATACGATTTTAATAAATTCTTGACAATAATAAAAATGAGGTAATTCCTAATGAGAAAATGACTATTTCGTAAAATATCTAAAATATTTCGTAAAATCTAGAATTAAGAAATTCTTGATTTCGTAAAACGAAATTTACTTAAAATTCCAACAGTGAAACGCAAATAATTCTTAATAATTTACAAAATGAGAACTCAATTTCAATATAATAACAAATAATTTGTAAAGCCAGAACTAACTGTGTTTTAAAGTAGAAATTATTGATTTGGTAAAACGAAAATTATGAAAATTTAAAAAAATAACAATGAAATGCATATAATTCTTAATAATTCACAAAATGAGAACTCAATTTCAATATAATTATATAAATCGAGAACTACCTGTGTTTCTTAGAAAATTCTTGATTTCGTAAAACAAAATTTACCAAAATTCCAACAGTGAAACTCAAACGTAAAGCGAGAAATTAGTGATTTCGTAAATTGAAATTCATGAAAATAAATTCAAATAGTTACCATTCTCATAAATAAATTATTTCTGAGTAATTCGTAAAGTGAGAACTCTATTTTAATCTAATACAAAAAAAGAGAGAAATGTGCATTTCGGTACAGTTTATCGTAGATTTCGTAAAATGAGATCCACCTGTATTTAATTCTTTGGTTTATTAACGTTATAAACTAAGAGTAGAACCGAAATTAATATCGTTCTGTTTTACGGTTATGGTTCCAAGTTTCGGTTCGTATAAAAATTTCGGTTCAGTTCCGGTTGAAATTAAAATTAAAAATGGGAAAAGATCAATTTAAATTGGTTAGTTAAATTTTGATTTAATTTTAACTACCAAATTCAATTCTTACTATTGTTTGCAATTATAAAATTAAAATTACAAAAGAAACAAAAATTTATTAGTCACTAGTTCAACACATGCACTTTGTAATGTTTCTTTAGTCATGTTTACAGTAATATCCTTTTCAATCACTTTCATTTGAGTTTGTTCTAATGTTAATTGCGCAAGACTTGTGCTGTTTCTAGTCGGTGGTTGATTGGTAGTAATTGAGGCTTTATTTATATTGATGATTAAGCCTTTTTTTATTATGTACTTGTTTATTAAAATTTCGTTCCGGTTCCGGTTTTTGAATTAAGCAATTTTTCGTTCCGGTTACAGTTAGGGTTCATTGAAAAATTCCGGTTAATTTCGGTTTCAATCTCTGGTTATAAATAACAAAAAGAAAACATTAATTAGTCATGGCAATAAATTTAAACATAAATCAATCTACTTTTTTAATAGATTTTTTTTTAATTTTAAAACCGAAAACATTCCAAACATAAACAATGAAATGCACTTATCTACAATATTTACAAATTTTCCATCAATTTCTCAAATGGAGACTGAATATTTTTTTTATAATCTAATATGTATTATTTTCAGATTTCGTAAAATGAGATCCACCTGTATTTTAATGATTCGGTTTTAATAACGCCGGTCGTAAATAAAATTTAAAAAAAAAAGTATATGAGGCGACATTAATTAGTCGCGGCAATAAATGTGATCGTAAATTAGTCTATACTTTTAATCGTATTTCGAAAAATCCATCAACATTCCACGATCACGATGATAAAAATTACGGGCCAAAATTTTGCGATGACCACAAACGTCATGAACGAACATTTTAACCTTAAAAAAAAAACAACAACAAATCAATGTCAAATTATTTCGAGAGATCATTTTGTGTGATTACAGTTTGCAACTTGTCAAACTTTTGAAGTTTTTAGTACTGTTGTTTCTTATACACTGATTTTTTAAATAATGAAGAACTATTATTTCTTTCATAAATTTTATTAGCAAAAAAATGTTAAATGAACTTTTACCTTCATTCACAAACATTTGTAAAACAATTAATTCAAAGCTTCAATTAAAATATAGACAAAAAACAATTGACGTTTGAGCTGTCGCGAAGTGAGACAATTGAATATCAAATGAATTCGCACGGCGACGTTGATTTATTACACTTTTTACATTTCTCTTAACGTAAAAAAGTCATGGTCATCGATCGCCTATCATTCCTTCGCTCCATTTAAACCGAGCAAACGTCAAGTTCGTGTTTAATTAAGTTAGAAATAGCAAACGCTCACATATTGTTTAATTTTTTTTGATTATCTCACAAATAATAATCGATTTGGCATTACATGCTTCAATTTTGTTTATTTAAATTAGAAAATGGAATTGAGAAAACGAGCTCTTCGTCGAGGTCTTTGACCTTCGGCTAAAGGAATTAACTGTGAGGAAACTTCTTCTTTTTTTTTTGTCGTGGATTTCGATTTTCTTAATTATTATCAATTAGCGTTAGGTTTTATTTATATAATAAATATTGATGAGATTAAGTGGAAGATGTGAGAGAAGATGCCGCCACCGCCGTTCCGAAGGTTACTGCGGTATTAAGAATAAGAGGATGATGGTGGTGATTATGAAGAAGAAGGAAGCGTTACGAGAATTCGCATAAAATCCCATCTGCGTATCAAACCTTTACTTCCTTTTGGATTAAGTACAAGAAAGAAAAAAAGCAGAAACAGATATCTCCATCGTATCAAATCAAAAAGAGAAATACCTCGTGGGCTTTCAACCAAAACGAGTTCACAAGTAGTATAAAACTCCTCCCGTCTTTACCAACTATAATTTGAATACGTGTTATAGTGAATTAAGCGCTAATAGCAATGATTTGCTTAAAAGAAACACATAAATTAAAATCAGCCTGTTTCACCTGTGTCCATCTTTACTTATACACCTTTTCCTCAAGTAATTATTTCTCAACAAAAACAATATCCGCACTTCGCGTTGTTTGTTATAATTGCAATGGTAATTATAGAAATTACGGCGCGTTTCGCGAAAAGTAAGCACAGTAAAACAGAACTTGCCTTCGTTTTTATATAAAAACGGCGCATGCAAACTGTCGTAATTAACGTCGTAATAGTGGATTTGAACATTGAGGATTACGAGGAAATAAATGGGGACGAAATCTTAAGCTTAATAGCGAAAATGTTGCTGAAAAACTTCTGTAATTACTAAATTGCTGTACGCCTTCAGTTTTCCTTCTTCTCGAAAGCGATTTAATTGATTCGAGTGGAATCCTTGAAAGAGGTAAATTGCTTCGAAATGAAGAGAATCGGTGTCCTTACGTTCGTTAAAAGTTACACACACAAAAAATATATATATATAAATGAAGCACGTTCTGCGAGTTTCTTCTCATGTTCAGATTTTTTGTTAAAGTTGTATTTAGTTAACTAATTAGGAATATTCTAAGAATCAATAAATTATGTGATTTTTATCGTTTAGTGGGAATCTTTGTTTGCAGATTTGAAATAATAGTGAAATTCAACTTAAATTAGTATTACGTAATTTCATAAAGCAATAACTTGGAATGTTTGAAACCAAATACATAAACCAAACAAAAAGAGACTTTTTGTATAAAAAAATAATAATTTTCTATACTAAATATTTAGAATTATTATTTCATTATAAATTGTGTATTAATTGTAATGTTAATAGTGAAATAGCCATAGTTTGACAATGTATTTAAGTTGTTGTAGGTTTGCAAAAATTGGAATTTGGGTTGAGGAAAATGATATGGTACGGAACGGAGGTAGAGGAGACGCGGATGGGATTCTTTTAGCCTACTTAGTAGGTAAGAAGTGTGTACTAACCGTTTCGAGTTTGGTCTGTGCGTCTGGTCTTGGATGGGAACAACGTTTTTAGGATGAATGGTAAGAAGAGGAACCATCGCGGGGCCACCGGACGACCATCATCATCCTCCGTCCATAGGACGACCACTCTTCTCTTCTCTCTCTCACACACACTCTTCTCAGGTCTCTCCCCATCTCCCAACTTGCAAAGGAATCTTTCCACGGCGACGAGGGCACGCACAAATTGATTTACAATTCGTTTAATCCGGAAACTGGCTTCTCTCTCTCCTTCTAAATCTCATTCGTTCACTCTCCATCTTTCTCGTGCAGCTCCATTTTCGATGGAGACACGTAAACATTTTATGGTTGACTTCGTCATCCCCCGCAAACGAAAGGTGGATGAAAAGATACACACACACATATATATAACAAAGATCTCATCTCAAGCGACCGATCTCATACGTGAAATCCATTTTCATGACGACCAAATGCCACACGTGCAATTAACATTCCTTGTGCAAATGCTGTAAGCTAGCGCGAATCATCGCTACCACCGTTTCCGGCATCAAGGACAGAAATCTACCACAAACAAACAAACAAACAAAAAAAAAAAACGAAATCCGAATACTTTCGTAATTAACTCGACGACGTCTTCATTTTAAATTCCTGATTAGATTTTCACCTCGTCCATTCCGAATTCCTCTAACTGTAATCAGTTAATTCGTTACTTAACATTAAACTACTTCTCTCCTTGCGCAAAAGATACTAAAATATTCAAATACAACAAGAATTTCCAATTCTGAATGAACCTCCAATTCGACTTTCATCAGAAGTATATACTTACATAACTGTCAATTTAGTTAACTGTCAAATTTGACAGACCTTTCAGACTGTAGTGTTAAGACTATTTTTACATAGTTGCTATAAATAATGAATTTGACTAATTGTAAGATTTATGGGTAACAATTAAAAGTTTAAATTAAATAAATTACTTAATGACATTTCTGTCAAACAAATTTGACAGACGAATGTAGTTACAATTAGATTTTAAAATTGAGATTAAAATTGATTTTGTAAATACGGATTGCTTCTATTTTTAGATGACTAATGAATAAAAGTATTACTCGTACATTAGCCGGAATTGACAGGGTTTTAAAAAAAAATAAATGAATGAAAGTAAAGCGGAAACAAAAGACCTAATGGCATTTCCGCGTCAAATTTGACAGGTATCAGGGATATTTAGGTTATAGTATGTTTTTTTTTTTCGTTGAAACCAACCCCGAATGTAGCGCATTGACATTTTAATCGACTCGTAGAGCAGCATTAACCCCCTTTTCGCACTCAGGCGACCAACGTGAGCGTCCTATATAGTAATTAGACTCACAAAGGGCTAATTACGTACTCAATTAATGGCGAATCGGCCCGACGCTTTTGTTTCTGTTTAGTCCGCACTCCTATACCCATCCCCAACCATCTCAGTGGCGATTTTCAATTCGCTATTAATTATCTTTACCGACACAATTAACCCATCAGAAACTCTCCGCGATGAGAACGAAGACGTGGAAGAAAATAAGTAAAAGCATCATCTTAATTACAAGTTTATTAGATAAGCGCGGGTATTTCCATCTTCTAGTTAATTATATCTTTAACTTAACCTTACTTTTAAACATTACCATATACTAGTTGAAAATAGAATAGAAATAACCTTACTTTCTTGTAACTCTGACAGTTATAATTCTCAATGAAAAGAGTACTAAATCAAAATATTCAATAGTAGTAGACAATGATTTATTGAAAGAAAAATGCACAACTGTAATTAAATTAATTGAAATTATCTTTACCGATACAATTAACCCATCAGAAACTCTCCGCGATGAGAACGAAGACGTGGAAGAAAATAAGTAAAAGCATCAGCTTAATTACAAGTTTATTAGATCATAAGCGCGGGTATTTCCATCTTCTAGTTAATTATATCTTTAACCTAACCTTACTTTTAACCATTACCAAATATTAGTTGAAAATAGAATAGAAATAACCTTACTTTCTTGTAACTCTGACAGCTATAATTCTCAAAGAAAAGAGTACTAAATCCAAATATTCAATACTAGTAGACAATGATTTATTGAAAGAAAAATGCACAACTGTAATTAAATTAATTGAAATTATCTTTACCGACACAATTAACCCATCAGAAACTCTTCGCGATGAGAACGAAGAGGTGGAAGAAAATAAGTAAAAGCATCAGCTTAATTACAAGTTTATTAGATCATAAGCGCGGGTATTTCCATCTTCTAGTTAATTATATCTTTAACCTAACCTTATTTTTAAACATTACCATATACTAGTTGAGAATAGAATAGAAATAACCTTACTTTCTTGTATCTCTGACAGTTATAATTCTCAAAAAAAAGAGTACTAAAACAAAATATTCAATAGTAGTAGACAATGATTTATTGAAAGAAAAATGCACAACTGTAATTAAATTAATTGAAATTATCTTTACCGACACAATTAACTCACTGCGATAAGAACGAAGACGTGGAAGAAAATAAGTAAGAGCATCACCTTAATTACAAGTTTATTAGATCATAAGCGCGGGTATTTCCATCTTCTAGTTAATTATATCTTTAACCTAACCTTACTTTTAAACATTACCATAAACTAGTTGAGAATAGAATAGAAATAACCTTACTTTCTTGTAACTCTGACAGTTATAATTCTCAAAAAAAAAGAGTACTAAAACAAAATATTCAATAGTAGTAGACAATGATTTATTGAGAGAAAAATGCACAACTGCAATTAAATTAATGGAAAACTTGTTTTACTCATTTAGTTAAAACACTTACAAGAGAGAAAAGTGTTAATTCTCATGTAGACATAATTAATCACGTCGTGAAATGTATCCTTTCGGCGAGTTTAATCGAAATATATTTTCAGCTTACATAAAAAGAAAAAACTGTCTGCAAAACTATAAAACTTTCACACTTGAGACAAATTGCGAAAGTTTCGCTTGCAATACAAAAACGAAAACAGAAAGAAAAGGAATTAGAAGAATCGTCGTCGAGCGAAAATTAAAAAGGATGAAAGAAATTTAAAGGACTAAGATTAATTATCAATTATCAATGTACGCTGTTTTCTTGTTCTCGAAGTAAACACGGTCATGAATCATGATCGTGATTGGATAGAGTTACGAATTTTCGATAGGGAATAATTGATGATGACTGCTGGCTGCAGTGAGTAACGTAACGTATGCGTTTGGGTAGTGTCCGTTATCGGAATCGGATGTAAACATTGCAATTAGTTAAGATAGCCGAAGGAAAAGCTATGTGTTGCGAAAAAAGCAAAAAAAAGAACTAAGTAGATATGCAATGTAAATTTGCGTTTGTTATCGTTGAAAAGGGGATTAAGATGTCTCAATTATTTATTTTTAATACTCGTTTCATTCATTAGTTCTTTCCTCGTTTCTCTCCCTGTTAATACAGGCTAATTACGTTTCGTTTAGTGCGCCAATTAAAGAAATATCGCCACCCCTTTGAACCCCTGGACGCGCCATATGGCGCTGCTACTGAATGCGTATAGGATGAATGAATTGAGAGGAGAGAAACCTTCCTTCCTTCCTACCCACTGCTTGCTCTCAAGCCGTTAACAGATTGCAGGGGATGATGCACTTTTCTCCCCCCTAAGGCGAAGTCATTTTTATTTCTAATTTTACACATACACACAAAGAGAATTGAGAGAGAAAGAGAAAGAAATAGAGTGGATGAAACTCGGGGGGTTGCGATCGGTAATAAACATTATATTGTTATTATTAGACGAAGGGACAATAAAGGAACCCATTTCTTCTCCCCTGCAGGCAATTACTCTTGACTCTCTTCCTTTCTGACGTGATTTTCTTTTCACCATTTCCACCAAATGCGGTCAATTTCGACGCTCCAAAAAAATATATATAAAAAGAATAGAAAAGGAACAGCGCTTCACCATTCAAGTCAGGCATTCCATTGACTCACATAACTGCTAAATTAGAAGAAACTTTTACGTAACATTTTATTTCACACCCCAACAGACAAGAATTCTTCAATTTTAAATGAACCTAATAAAAACACAGACTTATAAAGATTTAGAAAATGTATCTCAATATAGAATTAAGATTAAGACATTTTCAAAAGTTACAGTTTACTTTTTACTTTGCATTGGATTTTTCCATCAATTACTAATGAATTTAACAATTTGTATTGTATTTTTCTAAATACGCCATCTATCGGCATAGTTTGTTAAGCTTTTGCTGTCATGTTTACCAACTTTTACTATAAAAAACCCTAAATATTTTGTATTGTTACAATTAAAACTAAAGTGAATAAGTGAATGAGACCCAAACTAAATTAGCTGAGTAAATAAACTAATCAATAAACAAACAGTTACGAATAACGAGGAAGAAGGAAATGCAATAGATAACATTTATCTAAGTAAAGGAAACAACCAATTTCCTGTATTAGTCAATTAGAATAATCACTTACAATAAACAAAGGACTATAAATAATACAAAGCGCAAAACCTTGAAAATAAAAAAAATATATATGCTTTGTTGAAACTTATATTCAACAAATTAACAAACAATAATAGAAAATACAAATGAAAATAAAATTCTTAAACTTCTAGTATCTCTAGTGATAAAAATGGAAAATTGGTACAAAACTGAAATTATTTCTCCTTAAACTTTTAGTGTCCTAGTTATTACTTTTTTCATAAACTTTCAGTGTCTTCATGATTGGTTCTAATTGAATATTGAAACGAAACTGAAATTATTTCATCTTAAACTTTTCGTGTCTTAATTTTATATCTGGTAATAATGAAAAATTGAGACGAAACTGAAATTATTACAACTTAAACTTTTACTGTTTTAATTTCATATTTGTTAATGATAGAAATTTGTTACAAAACTGAAATTATTTCTTCTTATACTTTTAGTGTCCCAATTATTACGTTTTTCATAAACTTTCAGTGTCTTTATGATTGGTTGTTATTGGATATTGAAATGAAACTGAAATTACTACAACTTAAACTTTTTCTGTTTTTATTTCATATTTGTTAATGATAGAAATTTGTTACAAAACTGAAATTATTTCTTCTTATACTTTTAGTGTTCTAGTTATTACTTTTTTTCATAAACTTTCAGTGTTTTCATGATTGGTTGTAATTGGATATTGAAATGAAACTGAAATGATTACAACATAAAATTTTACCTTTTTAATTTCATATTTGTTATTGATAGAAAATTGATGCGAAACTGAAATTATTTCTTCTTAATCTTTTAGTGTCCTAGTTATTACGTTTTTCATAAACTTTCAGTATCTTCATGATTGAATATTGAAACGAAACTGAAATTACTTCATCTTAAACTTTTCGTGTCTTAATTTTATACCTGGTAAAAATGAAAAATTGAAAAAAAAACCCGAAATTATTAAAACTTAAACAATTACTGTTTTAATTTCATGTTTGATGATTACTTTTTTTTCATAAATATTGAAACGAAACTGAAATTATTTGATCTTAAACTTTTCGTGTCATAAGTTTATAATTAATAATGAAAAAATTGAAACGAAACTGAAAGTATTACAACTTAAACATTCACAGTTATAATTTCATATAATTGAAACTGTTAATATTTTTCATTCACGTTTTGCTTGATGATGAAAGAACGAAACGAAACTGAAATCAACTCGTATCGTTCATAAAAAAAAATGTATTTACGTAACGGATTCGTAGAAGAAAAAAAAAGGCAATTAAAAGATTGTACCCATTCTTCAAACGGAGACGCGCAATTAGTAGAAAGAAAGAAATAAAGACTGAGTGAGCTCTTCCAGATAAAACGCAGATAAAGTTTTTAATATTGCCGCAAGTAATTTATGTTTGCTTCTCGTGAATCCATTCAAGAAAAATAAAATAAAACTTATGTAATAATAATAAAAAAAAAATATTTTACCTGCAAGATTCGTATCGGAGACACGTGTAAGATCCTTCGACGTGCGTACGCTTTTCCAGCAGTTTTCGCTTCGTCTTACACGAAAAAGCCATTTGCCGTTTTTTAGAAAAGCAAATATTTGTGGCGAAATTAGCTGAAGATAATGAAAAGCAAAAAGAAAAGAAATTGCTGTTACTTCTAACTGAAGTTATGTAGCAAAAGGACGACGTGTATACGAATAAAAGTGGCCGTTAAGTTCGATAAATGAAAAAGTGTCTTTGGCAAAGAAAACATTTAGTGTTTACATTAAACCGTGGAATTTATTGAAACTAAAAGTGCACAAAGAACATACTTTATTATTATTATTATCGTCCTCGCATAAACACAGGACTCGTTCTCGCCTTGTTCTTCCATTTGTATCCTGTTTTTATTTTATTTTTTGGTGTGTGTGTGTGTGTGCAAATTTATGATTCGTTTCGTTAAATTTTAATGCTTTGTTTCATGCGAATTTGAGTTTTTGATCTGTATTGGTTTGAGCGCGTGGGCGGTTTCGCATATTTTAATGTTGCATAAATTGCAGCAAATATTATAAATTTATCTGCAGCACGAAACAGAAGTAAATATTTAATGGAAGAAATGTAAATGAATTAGAGGATATCGGTTTTGGGTCAGAGCATTGCGTTTCAACGATATGACCGTATTTATTCATTATTGTCAAGAGATAAGCTGCCTGTTTTTCTTTTATGTAACTGTTACAAGCATGCAGATTTATCTTGTTTTCAGAGATTTGTGGGTTTACGCTCGGAAGATGAGGATGAAAAAACAAGTAAAAATAATGGAATGCGACTCAATCTTGCAGCTATTAGTATTAATTGAAGCGAACTCGTAACCTCTGCAAGTGATAACACTACGAGGATTGATGACATTTATCTTAATCTTCTGAAAAAATCCCGAGAAAAGTGATTATTATTTAGTGAATACAAACACAAATATCGTGATAAGTTAACTGTTGAAGACGTTATTCCAATAGGATTACTACATACAACAAGTATTTGATCATGTTCATAATTACTGAAGAAAAACATGATTTTACTGCATTTTCCAATTATATTTTACAGTAATTTAAATCAGAGAATGGAAACAAATTGATATTCCATAAATAAGTCATAACATTTTTAGTTTTAGTTCAGTCAAAATGATCTTAAAATTAACGTAAACTGATCATGATTAAAGTAGTTGAAATGAAACATTATTTCTATTAAATGAATTATATAAAAGTTTGATAAAGTTAATGATTGCCAAAAGGTCATTTCTAGATCAAATTGCTTTGTTGCTCCATTTAGATTACTGATTATCATGTACATATTACAACAAGTTATATAAATATTATTATAAAATTCTTGTAATTCCATGTTTATTTATCTCAAATTATAGCAAAATGCTCTTAAATTAGAGTAATTTTACAAATAAATACAATTAAAAGAATATATTTTGAATTATTCGTTGAAATCATTGAAAATTTGTATTGATCTCAAATTATAAATTTAGCAAAAGTTTCAACTAAACTTTCCAATATCTTTTTCTTAGCAATTAGTAATAAATTTTTGTTTTATTCGTTTGAATATTGAAGATTTCCAATAAAATTTTGAAAAATCTATATTAATTTCTTGAGAAGAATAAAAAGTTTTTATTAGAATTATTTTCAACGAAATATTCCATAAATATGTAATAACATTTTTAGTTTTAGTTCAGTCAAAATAATCTTAAAATTAACGTAAACTGATCATGATTAAAGTAGTTGAAATGAAACATTATTTCCATTAAATGAATTATACAAAAGTTTGATAAAGTTAATGATTGCCAAAAGGTCATTTCTAGGTCAAATTGCTTTGTTGCTCCATTTAGATTACTGATTATCATGTACATATAACAAGAAGTTATATAAATATTATTATAAAATTCTTGTAATTCCATGTTTATTGATCTCAAATTATACCAAAAAGCTCTTAAATTAGAGTAATTTTACAAATAAATACAATCAAAAGAATATATTTTGAATTATTCGTTGAAATCATAGAAAATTTCTATTGATCTCAAATTATAAATTTAGCAAAAGTTTCAACTAAACTTTCCAATATCTTTTTCTTAGCAATTAGTAATAAATTTTTGTTTTATTCGTTTGAAGATTGAAGATTTCCAATAAAATTTTGAAAAATCTATATTAATTTCTTGAGAAGAATAAAAAGTTTTTATTATAATTATTTTCAACGAAATATTCCATAAATATGTCATAACTTTTTTACAATTAAAAGAATATATTTTGAATTATTCGTTGAAATCATAGAAAATTTGTATTCAACTCAAATTATAAATTTAGCAAAAGTTTCAACTAAACTTTCCAATATCTTTTTGTTATCAATTTGTTTTTTGTATTATTCGTTTAAATCATTGAAGATTTCCAATAAAATTATTGATTACAAGTTATCGTTTTACCATAAAACTCAAAATTTCTCTTTTGCAATGAAACCAAACCAAAAAATGAACTAAAAATTAATCAATAATCAGAGACTGATTAATTCATAAAAGTTTACTGGTTTTTCATCTTCGTTTCGTCCGCCGCAGAAATTCCGTTTCATATTCTCGCGGCAGAAACACGAAACTTTTCCTCGCAAAGAAGATTTAATTAAATATTCTTCTCTTTTTCTCTCCCACACTAAAAACAAACAACAACAACAAAAAAAAAACATCTCTTCTTGTCTTTCAATTTCATCGTTCTGCTGCTCCTGAGGTCGCGCGGCGAATTTGTTCATTCATGCCTAAAGAATATAGTTATGTGTATATATATATATAAAGTTCTTGGAATCATATTTCTTCGTCTACGCTCCTCTCCACGATGTACTACGATGATGCACCGTGTATACTAACACAATATTTAATTTTATGAATGCTCCTGTATGCTCGCACCGTTTCCCCCTAATTGCGTTGCGTTTTCATAGAAACACACCGAAAGAGACTACACATAAAAAAGGAACGAGAGATAGAAAACGATAGAAAAGAGAAGAGAAAGAAAGAGAGAAGTCACACAGGTAGTTTTCCAGTAACAGGTCGTCCCCCAAGCTATCATCATCATGCACACACACACACAAAAAAAAGTATATATAAATATAATAATAGGTGAATGAGAGGAGTACACATTTTTATACCTGAAATTGTTTACATAATGCGATTTTCAACGGGGAATTACGCCTTGAACTTTCCATGAGAAGATTCTAATATATTTCTTAATACACCGCATTATTACCTTTCTTTTTTTATATATATTTATTCCTCCTCAAAGCAATAGAATTCCATTGTACACAGTAGTCAGGTATGATTTTCAATTTTTGTGTACTTAATATGCTAACTTAACAATCATTATTTCTAATTGATCAACATAATAACGCTTTTTTATAGTAATTATGTTTGTTCAAATTTCACTGTTTTTGTTCAACTAATTTTACTTAAAAGATGTGTAAATTAAGTAAATTTCTTTAAAAAACAAGAAAACAAAATTTTGATAAATGTGTTTGAGGTTGTTGGTAACGGACTAAAATAACAATCGCGTCTCGAACAACAGACTGCTGTTGTTTATTCTATTCTCTTTTGTTTTCCGTGGAGCTTCGGGAGATGATAGAGCAATGGCGCTAATTAGGTTTTTCTTGAGCATCCTCCAAAACGTACTTGCTGCTACAAATTGGTCTAAATGCTATTCCCAAGTTTCCGAATTATCCAAATATCTCTGCATTACAGAAGCAACAGCGAAAGTTTGCCCAAACTATAAACTCACATAGTTGCAAGAAGCACCACTCCCTCAGAGTTATTTGCTAAATGCATATGGAAAACCTACAAAACTAAAATTGAAGAAACAAAACAAAAATACTCCAAAATATCAAAATTTAAATAACAATTTAAACTTTTATTAAGTACACTGAAGTTATATACAAAATTGTGAATAAAGAGAACTAAAAATTTTAGCAAAAACCAATATATTATGATTTTAGTTAAACATTTTCCAATTAACTTTAATATTTCGGAAAAATTTAATAGAATGCATTTTTTTTTCATTTATTTTTAATTTACTTGTAAAATGCATATGGAAAATGGAGAAAACTAAAGAGAAAAGTAACATTGGAGAAAAACGAATTTAATAAACATATTCGTTTTTCTCCAATGTTTAAACAAAAAAAAATTAAATACAAGAATTTGTATTTATTTTCAATGTATACTTACAGCACAATCTGTATATTCAATTTATTTCTGAAATGCTCATGAAAAATGATAAAGAGAAAACTAAAATTGATGAAAAATATTTGAATTAGACAGAAAATATTGAATATTTTGTTATTTAACCACAAATGCAATTAGCTAAACGGATATAGAATGGAATTATATTATAAATATGTGTAAAAAAAAGCGTAACAAAAAATCTAATTAGAATTGTTATTGTTATTGCAAATACGTTTAAAATTAACAAGTGATTGTCTTTGGCAGGATTTATCGTCGGCCATAAAAAAAAACGAGTCAAAGTCTATAACAAATCCATTACAGATACGGCAAGTAAAACCTATTTATATATTTACTTCTACACTTGCCGTAAACAGCAATAAATGAATTTTCCTTTAAAGAATAAGAAAAAAAAACAATTATTTTGCAAAGAAAAAAACGTTTGCCCCATTTTCCAACTTATTCCTTTAGCAGTAGTGATTTATCTTTCAACTCCTCCGCTTAACTAGATCAAATATAGACATCGATTTGTGCTTCGGGAAGTTTCTACGCTCGTTTTCCATTATCCAGTATTATATCGCTCTTTAGTTCTCTCTCACAAAGTAAAATCAAGTAAATTTGATACGTTTTCTTAATTAAAATTTTCTCTTTGTACTCGCCTCTGCCGTTTTATTCAGTTAGTGTAATAAAACAACTCCTCTTTCTATTAAGTTATTCTAGTGTAACGTGATTAACGGTGTTGTGTTATGATTCTTCTGTTTTTTTTATTTCTATTATATTTATGTTGTTGCGATCCGAGCTTTGTTCGCTTATTATATAGTAATAGATATTGCTTGGTTCGGTGACCAATATATACCGGTATTACAGTTGAACGGATTGTAGTTGCTCTGATCCAATCGCAGTACGAAACATCCATAGGATTTGCACCGTCAAACATTTGGAAATGTTGTAATTTCGATACAACTAAAGCTTAATTTCAATGAATTTATCCAGTTATTTCATAGAATATCTATTATAATTAATGAAAGTATCAAAAATCTAGATAATTCATGTAAATACATCCAGGATTTTCATAGCAAATTCCTAAGAAAAACGATTAAATCGAAATTGTAACTGTGCAAAAAAAGCATAAATTCATTCTTTATTAATTATGATTATTTTTAATTTTTTAAACCGTGTAAATGCAAAAACGTTTAAAGAAAGTACCGTGTAAAACTAGGGATGAAGTATGAAATAATGTAATCTACTTTATCTTATATAATAATTAGATAATAATTAGGTAAAGAATCAACTAATAAACTACTAGGTTTCAGTTTACACGGTTTGTTGACTTTAAACGATAAAAGATACATAAGTTTGAACCTTCTTTCTTTATTTAGTTATGATCCCTTTCTGCAAAAGACAAACATCATGAGCGAAATTGGAATTGGCCTAAGTTCTTCTACACGTCTTAACGGTAATAATCCTAATAGCGTTTTCTCAAAGCAAACATTTACACTCGGAATCCAAATATTTACGTACGCCTTATATACACGTAGGATTTTCCTCTCATTTTTTATCTTCTTGCATATTTGAGTGTTCTTTCTTTAATGCCGGTAAATTTATTTATGTAAGAATAACAATACGCGACGCCGACGACGTGTAAATAAATAATGTAATTTGTTGTCTGGTAAATATTTGCGTTACTCCCAGGATGATGCTGCTGCTGCTGCTCTATCTTGTTTGCATAGTTGCATCCGTCTCTCTATTAATGAGCAAAGTCGATGTGGACGACGCGCGTTTTTGAACGGTTGTTGTCGCCGTGCATGAGGATGAAAAGGACGACGCGCGGAGAAGGTGGAATAAATGAAAGAAGAGGAGGCGGAGGAGGATGATGATGATGAAGAAATAAGAACAAAAAAAAATGTTTCGTGATGTACCTACATATAATATAAAATGCTCTGGAATGCCAAAGCCCGAGTGCACACCTTGTTTTTTTTATATTATATATATAGGTATATAAAAGATATAGAAATACGGTCGGCCATTTTGGATGGAACAGGTATATATATATATATATAATATATATTTAAGAGAGAAGGAATGAGAGAGTACGTGTGTAATCAGGGCTCCGGTTAGGAACGCACAGAAAATACTAAATAAGCTTTAGAGATGGATGAGGATGAGAAGAGGAGCAACAAAAGCTTCAGGATGTGAAAAAATCGGGAATTGCGCAAACAAGCAAGCGGTGGCAGTATAAAAATTTCATCGTTGATGAACTTTCCTGCAAAACAAAGCGCGTAATTGTTCCGGGATAAACAAAAGGCGCTTCGCATCGTGACAGGAGGAGGCTCGAAAGCGCTCGCACGCATCATCGAAACGTCAGAAAGGTGAAAAAAACAAATGAAAATCAAAACAGAAATCTCAGCTACCTTGGTTTTTCCTGTAAGAATCCTCACATTTTCCGCGAACGCTCGATGCAGTAGTAGTCGTTGTTGGATGCACTTAATCCAAAAAAAAATATGGTATTATTACGTACGTATCACCGGGAAGTCGTTGCGATCTATCACCAGGTATATCTCAGTACTGAGAATGTATCAAAAAGAGAGAACGCGCACTTCTCGATGCATGCATGTAGTTACATGTAGCAGCAGGAGGAAATCACTGGGCTTTATTTTTGCACTGCCGCACCAAGAAGAAAATACAAGTAGAAGTGTAGCACTAGGTAACGAAATGAAAAGAAGAAGCGTTTCAAAATGTTTGTTGTTGTTTATTTATCAGTCTTTATTGATGTTGTTGTTTTTTTTTTGTAAATTTGTATCCTTGTCTCTTCTTTCAGTCTGCGCTTGGAAATGTTGTTACCCGTTGAAGAGGAGGAGGAGGTTTCTGTGTGAAATCGGCGGGGACGTGTCGCGCCGTACGCAGCCTTTGCCTTACTACAGCATCAGCCACTGAACTCCACCAGGGGACCGTCAGTTGCTGGTTAATTAATTGCTCGCTAGGTATGGATCATACACCACAGAAAGCGAGGATAATCTGGATGTAGAGCAAGTTATCAATTGTTATATAGGAATATTCGCAAATAAAAACATTTTAAATTGAAATTATCTTTTAATTTTATTATATATAAAAAAAAAGAAAAAATAAAAAAAAAGAAAAAAAAAATATATATATGAATACATTGCGCGTGCGTGTCCTGCATAGTTACTTTTGTTTTTTGTTATTAACGTTGGCATGGAAGCTCCCCGTGGATGGCAGCACTTCAGAGCACTTGGTAGCAACTTCATCTTGTTTGCTGGGAGCAACTTCAAGTTGC
>NW_017099521.1:0-10909 GCF_001412225.1 Nicrophorus vespilloides
GAAGATAGGTAACTATACCTCTCTAATTCCACGCTCCAAAGCTTCTCTCGACAATCTTCCAGATCCATCGACAGTTTTACCATTTAAGTCAATTGAATTTAGTTTAGTTGAAGTATAAGGAGAGTTAAGGTTAGGCTAATTGAGGTTAGGTTAGACTTTCTGGGTCAGATTATGAATTCAGTGAAGATAGGTAACTATACCTCTCATTCCACGCTCCAATGCTTCTCTCGACAATCTTGCAAATCCATCGACAGTTTTACCATTTAAGTCAATTGAATTTAGTTTAGTTGAAGTATTAGGCGAGTTAAGGTTAGGCTAATTGAGGTTAGGTTAGACTTTTTAGGTCAGATTATGAATTAAGAGAAGATAGGTAACTATACCTCTCTAATTCCACGCTCCAAAGCTTCTCTCGCCAATCTTCCAGGTCCATCCACAGTTTTACCATCATCGTTCGGGCCCCAACTTGCGCTATAAATATCCACTAAATCTTGAGCAAATCCCAAAGCGGTTCCTTCGATCCTATCGTTAACTAAACCGTCCAGCAGCTTAACACCACCGATCCTCGCATTGTAAGCTATACCCACACCGCATTTCCTGTTATCCGCCATCATAGCCACCTCACCTGCACACCTGGTACCATGACTATTCGCCCTAGACGGTTCGTATCTAGGCAACGGATCATCATCATCTTCGTTACAATCCCAACTTATGTCAGGGTCCTAAAACAAATGACTTTAGAAAAAAACAAAAACTATTGATAGTTGTCTTGGAAACGCACGTAATTGCGTTTCAGATCGTCATGGGTGTATTCGATGCCATCATCGAGTATGCTAATTCTGATGCCTTTTCCTGTAACCCCAAGTCTGTATAGTGGAAGCACGTTGAGGTCGAGTTTCGGTAAATCCGGTCGCGTTCTTGTATCTTGCTGTAAAATGCACGTGGGTTAATGTGTGAAAATGAAGGATTTAGTTTTTGGAGATCGTACCAAATACCATTCTTGAGACCAGAGTTCATCGTTGAAAGTTCTGTCGATTTTCGGAGGTCGAGATCTTCGGAAGTTCGCGTATGTTTTGCGCGGATCGTCCGGGTAGAAATCGCGTTTCTGTCTTTGCTTCGTCTCCTGATGATCAGCCCACAACACCTAAGAAATAAATTTATTAAACTTAATTAATGCTAAATCTATAGTTTATAAAAGTTTAAAAAATATTAAAACTTTTCTTAATTTGTATGTATAATTAATAATATTTAGAAGTCTATAGTTTTTGTTTTTTAGTTTTAAACAAATGATGAAATTAGTACGCCATGTTTATGTATAATAAACAAACAAAAAACAAATGAAAAAATGATTTGAAGACTAAGAAAAGTTGTTGTTTTGTTTGAAATAAATGATGGTTTACCCTATCATCATCAGCAAGCCTCCTGGATTTGTTGGCTCCTCGTTTGAGGTGTGTCGGATAGACGCCTTCGTGATCGTCTATGGGCAGGAGGATGTACGTATCGGCGAAGCCACGAACCTAAACAACGACAACAAAAAAAAATAACATTTTCCGCTCTGGAAATCGTAAAAACGTAAACTGAAAGAACAAAAAAAAGAAGGAAACATATGCGGGTTTAACACGAAGTGTGAATAAATGTAACGAGGGAAAACGGATGTAAAAAGAGAGAGAAAGAGAACCGTTACGTGTGGCATATGGGTGTAATGTTGTTGCCAGTAATACCAGGTGTTCCCCTAGTTCGATGATGAAGGGGGGTTCCCCTTCGTAACTAACGCATTGAGTGCACTCTATCTCTCTCGCGCTCGCATCTGCTTGCATCGCTCCGTCTTCGTCGGGCACGTGCCATGTTGATTTTCGATCTATAATTAAATTTTGACCAAACCGGGGGGGCGGCTGGAGCATCAAGTTCGTCGTCGTAGTCGTCTATTTTTAGGGGGTTGTTGGCTGTCGACCTCGTCGTGCTCCTGCTTTCCTGATACACGGCGTCCGTTTTCGCGCGCCGGCGACGCCCGGCGTCGTCCAAATCGATGGGGGAGTCGCGGACGGCGGCGCGACGCTCTGACGTCACGAAACGCCGCCGCCGTCGTCCGTCGTCGCTCTATCCGTGCAACGCACGTGCGCCGATCGCACGCGTCCCACATGTTCGTCGCACGTTTTCACATAAGCTTCTCTCCTACATACATAGAGCTACAACTAAATCCTACCTTTATCAACGTTAATTAAACTGACATTATTAACAGAACGCTCAAAGAAATGTTAAAATAAAACACGTATATATTGTATTTCCAATCAATTGATTTATGTAATTGTTACCTGAAGATTATAAAAATCCAAGAAATATTTTCTATTAATTTTAATGAGAATTGGACACAATTGAGTTTTAAAAATTATTTGTTTTAGTTGTGTCGGATTTTTCATAAAAGAAACGTTACTATTTTCTTTGCTTGTCATTCATTTTGTGTTGAGGTTATATCAATTTTTATTCAACTTTTATATAAAAAAAAGATTATCATATTTCATTGTGAAAACTTTGATATTTTCATACTGTTTTTTTTGTTATAAAAATTCAATAACTAATTTAGCAACTTTTGTATAAATTATAGTTTATAATTTTATCAAAGAATCAAAACTAAGTTGATTTCAATTAGTAATATAACGTTCTTTCTCTTAGTTGTGTCGGATTGTCATAAAAAAAACGTTACTATTTTCTTTGATTCTCTTTTATTTTGTGTTGAGGTTACGTCAATTTTTATTCAACTTTTATATAAACAAAGATTATCATATTTCATTATGAAAAGTTTGTTATTTCCACGACGATTTTTTTGTTATAAAAGTTCATTAAATAATTTAGCAAATTTTGTATAAACCATAACTTATAATTTTTTCTCATAATCAAAACTAAGTTGATTTTAATTTGTAATATAACGTTCTTTCTTTTAGTTATGTCGGATTGTCATGACAGAAACGTTACTATTTGATTGTCATTCATTTTGTGTTGAGGTTACGTCAATTTTTATACAACTTTTATATAAACAAAGATTATCATATTTCATTGTGAAAAGTTTGTTATTTCCACGACGATTTTTTTTGTTATAAAAGTTCATTAACTAATTTAGCAACTCTTGTATAAATCATAGTTTATAATTTTATCAGAGAATCAAAACTAAGTTGATTTCAATTTGTAATAAAACGTTCTTTCTTTTTGTTATGTCAGATTGTCATGAAAGAAACGTTACTATTTTCTTTGATTGTCAATCATTTTGTGTTGAGGTTATGTCAATTTTTATTGAGTTTTTATATAATAAAGATTAAATTGTGAAAATTTTGATATTTTTTGTTATAAAAATTCATTACCAAATTATAAAGTTAATGAAAATGGAAGTAAACAAAAATAAAGAGTAAATCCAGCCAATAAAAGTCAATTTAATTGAGAGAAACGAGCGAAAAGTCGACGGGTCGTCCATCAATATCAATACAACAAGTTACAAATCAATCAGATTAGTATTGAATTCTTAAGAAGTTAGCAGTTAAATTAAGTCTTAATTTGAATTTCATTAATCTTTATGTTTTATGATATTATTTCATGTTATTTTCCTGAAATTAACGATTAATTAAACAATTTCATTTGTTTCTATCACAGCCATATGCGTATAATGCACACGAAAAAAAACAATCACGTATCTGCCAAAGCTCAATTGATTTCGAACCGAATCAGTTAATCCACGATTCATGTTTGTTTTTTTTCTATGTGCACTATTGTACTTTTTGTTCTCTCTGTGTGTGCGATTATATTTGCGCTGCTTTCAGCCAGATAATGCCCGAAACGTGTGGAAACAGCCAAAAAAAAGACTGGATGAAAAATAATAAACGAAGAAGAAGAAAAAAAAGAGGGAAAACAAAGCGTGCGGGGGAGTAACAATGAATCAATCAATCAATATCTCTATATATATATATTGTTTTATGGGTCCACTTCATAAAAGCCTCAGAGCCATTGTTAATATATTTTCGCGTGTAATTTATGACGGTCTTTATCACAATCAATATTTATCCGATGTGATAATGAATGCGAAGAGTGGACTCGAAGGCACTCGAGTGAGTGGCATATGGCGTGCATACACGATGAAATTTCGATTCAATTAGATTTTTGCATTGATCCCTTTACATAATACATACAAAATATAGTCAAAAAGTTTAAATTAATACGTTTATAGTTCAATTTTTAAAATTTTGTAAAATTTTCATAAAAGAAACGTTACTACTTTGTTTCATCATCATTTAGTTTCTATTGAGGTTATGTCAATTCTCATTGAATATTCGTACAGACAAAATTATCAAAATTTATTATGAAAAGTTTGAAATGTTCATTACTTATAATACTTGTAAAAACGTATTTTCAAAATGAACAAAAAAAAACATTTTCAACAAATTGGTATTATTATAAACAATTGTGATGATTTAGTAATAATGATTGAAGCTTAAAAATATTATTAAAATGAATTATAGTGAACTGATTGAGAAAATTATTATAAATCTTAAATTAGTTAGGTTATGTTTCCAAATTTGTAAATTTTTCATAAAAAAATATTTATTTTTTGTGTCGGATTGTCTTGAAAGAAACGTTTCTGTTTCATTTGATTTTCATTCACTTTGTATTGAGGTTATGCCAAGTTTTATTTAACTATTACGTAGTAAAGATTTACAAATTTGATCGTGCTTAATTTGGCTTTTCCATGATGATGATTTATTGTTATAAAATTTTTAGTATCAAAATTATTACAAACTTCAGGTGTCATGAAAGAAACGTTACGATTTTTATTTTATCGTCATTTATATATTATTGAGGTTATGACAAATTTTATTTGTTATTTATTGTGTAAAGATTATATAATTTTATTGATGGAAAGTTTAATTTCTTAATGATGTTTCATAGTAAAAAATTATAATAATTATCAAAATCATGTAATAACCAAACGTTATTTAGAACTATGAATAAAGTTGGATAAAGTTGATCATAATATGAAATAGATTGTTGAAAATGTTATAAAATTAGAATATTAATAATACGAGTTAAAATTACAATCAAAAGTAAATAGATAATGGAATTTTTAATAAATTAAGAAATTTTTCAAAAAAAATGTCATAAAAGAAACGTTACTATTTTCTTTGAACGTCATTTGATTTGTGTTGAGGTTAAGTTGATTTTGATTTATTTTTCACTTAGTACAGATTATGTAATTGCTTCTTGATGAATTTGATATTTGAAATACAAATTTTTTCTTTAAAATTTAAGCTATTAAAAATTACTCAAAATAATTACATGAAAATCGATTTGAATTGTGTAGTGAAATTGAAATTGGGTAAAGTTTAATTTGAACTAATCAAGTTTTCGGTTCACATCGGAACCCGCATGTCTATTGGGAATTAGGGTCGAGGACCAAAGGCGTTTTGCAATTTGGACTGTACACATTTTTTCTTTCCATTCTCTTTGTGATATAGAGTTCAGTTCGAAAACTCACTTGACCCTCGTAAAGGAATCCCAATTCGTAGGCCAATCTTTGGGCCATCGACGGACCTCCGACGATCCTAACGACGATCTCATTTTCTTTTGTCCCACCGAGCACCTCTCCTCCGAAGACGAGCAGAGACACGCACAGATGAAGAGCGAACAACCGACCGGATTGGTTCATGACCAATTGCGAAAATAGTCGGATGGAAATTTAAGGATTTTCCCTCAGTATTTAAAACCTAGTCCATTTCCACCACCATTTCCACACATCTTTCTCTCTTTGTTTCACTCGTTGCAAACTCTTTTGTCCTCGTCGTCGTCACGCCTCCTCGACGCACGCTGGAAACACGACGGACGAATGAAAACAATCTGCTTTATCTCTGGGATCAACAAGAGGGATTAAGGATATTAGAGGAATCGCAAACATACGCGTGACGTGTTCGCAGGACTTGCAGGACGATCCTGCTGTATCATTCGTGCACTTTTCGACCTACATTTCGAAGCAATTAAGTCCTGATTCGGTTTAACCAAATCGGACAGTTTAATCGAACAAAACAGTGCACGTGCACACGCAAATACGATCTTTAGCATTTGTAACTCGCAGTGGACAACTTAGGTGGACGTATTTGAAATCTAAAAAGAACGGAAAACGCAATAATGTTTATATGAATCATTTTCGGAATAAATGTGAAATGTTGACTGATATTTGATTTTGATGAAATTTCACGTTATTACAATTTGAACCTATTTTCTTAAAAGAATCGAATATAAATATTTTAAATCAAGTTTATTAACTAATTATTACCTAAACTCATCTTTTTAACATATGAAAAGTTTATAATTTTCGTAATTTAAAAAAAGTTAACTAATCAGAAATCAATATTAATTGATGATGAAATTTCACGTTATTACAATTTGAACCTATTTTCTTAAAAAAATCGAATATAAATATTTCAAATCAAGTTTATTAACTAATTATTACCTAAAATCATCTTTTTAGAATTTTCTTAATTTCAAAAAACTTAACTAAGCAGAAATCAATACTAATTTATAATTTTGAAGAATTCTATTAATATCCTAATTAATTTTAACAAAAACCAATGTAAATTTGTTCACAAATTACTAATTATAGTTGCTACAAAAATTCTAGAGGTTTAAAAAGAAAACTTAACATTTCAAGATTTAGAAGAAAACTGAGAGAAAACCGAAAATTTTAGTTGATTATTGCATATAAATGTACTCAAAATAACAGATAAAACGTTTTAATCGAATGGAATTTTAATGGATTTGCAATAATAAGGGACAATTGCAAATTATGATTTTTTTTTTACTTTACGTTTACGTTTATTATAGTTGCTACAAAAATTCTAGAGGTTTAAAAAGAAAACTTAACATTTCAAGATTTAGAAGAAAACTGAGAGAAAACCGAAAATTTTAGTTGATTATTTCATATAAATGTACTCAAAATAACAGATAAAACGTTTTAATCCAATGGAATTTTAATGGATTTGCAATAACAAGGGACAATTGCAAATTATGATTTTTTTTTTTTACTTTATGATAAGAAGACATTCCAAAGCAATCAATCGTCTGCAGAAGATTCGTACTGAGAGAACGAAGAGCAAAAATAACGATTCGTTATCGTGTGTCAAAAAAATATGTATAATGAAAATAATAATGCAATTAGGAGTAACGATTGCAAACAACTTAATCAAACATTCGAACGAGTATAAATACACGAACATCGGATGCTGCAGATCATCACACCACTTCCACACGTCGTGAAGACGACAACAGGAGCAAAAAAAAAACCAATCGAGTAAGTTAAAATTTTAAATCCAAAACCAATGGTAAATTATGAATTTAACAGAGATATTTAAAGTTTAAATTTGATGAATTTGTTAAAAATTTAATGGTGATGTTAATATTCAATGATAAAAGCAAAAATAATTATGTTAGTGATGTTTTTTTTAATGGGGTTAAAAAATGATATTAGAAATCCATCAAATTGTTGTTAATTTAATGGTTAATGTTTAATGGTGAAGTAGCAAACAGTTTCGTTACGTAACGTATGGATATACGTCAGATAAACGGTCGAAGAGTTCAAACTTGCGACATCCGAAAGGTCAATTATTATGATAAGAAACGTTTGATCCAATTTTCTATTTTAAAACGCGCGGATTAAAAAGAATCACCTTGTGCTAATGAATTGTGCAGGTGTGTTTTAGTCTTTAGCGTTAATTGGGACGTGTTAATTGGTTAGATAAAGCTGCGAGAATGCGTTTTGTTCGTGGATGTTTTCTTTTTTTGTAAAATTGAAGCCGATGTTGATAAGCTGATAAGATTTGTTGGAAAGGCGCAATGTCGTCAGTGCTCGTCGACCTTCCGATTGATCAACTATGTCTCTGCTAGCGCTGCGCTCTCCCGTTAAACTCTTCACCTTGTCCAACAGATTCTTCACCAGAGCCATGTCTTCCGAATACCTCATCAACGACTCGAAGTATTCCTTCTTGAAGGAGTTGGGTTTGAGCGCCACCAACGGTGGAGTGTACGATGGAGCTTGGAAGGGATCCGGAGAGGTGAGTTTCGTTTTTTAATCAAGAGATGTTTAATTGTATGGTTTTTCTTCAGACTGTTAAGTCGATTTGTCCGAGCAACGGTAAAGTCATCGCTGAGGTGAAATATGGAAACACCTCTGATTACGATAGTTGCGTGAGGGCTTCGGAGAAGGCCTGGCAGGTTTGGGCCGATCTTCCGGCTCCGGCGAGAGGCGAAATCGTCAGGCAAATTGGTGATGCTCTGAGGCAGAAGTTGGTGCCTTTGGGAAAACTCGTTTCCATCGAAATGGGTAAACTCTCGTCTAAACGTTTCACTGCAATTAGTTAATTGGTAACTTGCAGGTAAGATCGTCCCTGAGGGTATCGGAGAAGTCCAAGAGTACGTCGACATCTGCGACTACGCCGTAGGCTTGTGCAGATCCTTGTCCGGTTCAATCATTCCTTCGGAGAGACCCGGACACGTCCTTCTGGAAAACTGGAATCCTCTGGGTGTCGTTGGAGTCATCTCTGCTTTCAACTTCCCGGTAGCCGTTTACGGTTGGAACAGCGCCATCGCCATGGTAATAACCTCAAAAAATCTTAAAGTAACCATGGAGATCATTTGATTGTTTGTTTATTAGGTGTGCGGAGATACCGTTTTGTGGAAGGGCTCTGAAACCACTCCCTTGGTTTCCGTAGCAACCACGAAGATCGTCGTTGATGTCTTGGAGAAGAATAATCTTCCAGGAGCTATTGCTACCCTTTGCAGCGGTCGCGCCGATGTTGGTAAAGCCATGGCTGCGGATCGCAGAATCAAACTTCTCTCATTCACTGGAAGCTGCGAAGTCGGTAATTTGGTTGGTGTCGAAGTGCAGAAGCGTTTCGGAAAGCACTTATTAGAATTGGGTGGAAACAATGCGCTCATCGTCGACGAAGACGCTGATCTTAACATGGCTGTACAAGCTGCAGTCTTCGCTTGCGTTGGAACCGCCGGTCAAAGGTGCACAACGACCAGAAGACTTATCCTCAACAAGAAGATTTCTAAGGAATTCTTGGACAGACTGAAGAAAGCCTACCAGCAGATCTTGGGAAGGATGGGCGACGCTTTGACCGAAGGTGTTTTAGTCGGACCTCTTCACAGCGAGGTTTCTGTTAACAAGTACAGGGATACCATTGAGCAGGTGAAGAAGGCTGGAGGTAAGATCGAATTCGGTGGTAAAGTCCTCGACGGTCCTGGTTTCTTTGTTGAACCAACAATCGTCACGGGATTACCGCACGACAGTCCGATCGTTCACAATGAATGCTTCGCTCCGATCGTCTACGTCTTGGAAGCTAATGATCTCAACGAAGCCGTCAGCTTCAACAACGAAGTCAATCAAGGTTTATCCTCCAGCTTGTTCACCACCAATCTTGGAAAAATCTTCGAAGTAATAACAACAACAACAAAAGTCTTAAAAACTTTATTTATTAATTATTATTCTTTCTTTGCAGTGGATCGGTCCAAAGGGCTCTGATTGTGGCATCGTCAACGTGAACATCCCGACGAACGGTGCAGAAATCGGCGGTGCTTTCGGTGGTGAGAAGCACACTGGCGGTGGAAGGGAATCCGGATCGGATGCTTGGAAGCAGTACATGAGGAGATCTACCATCACCATCAACCATTCCAAGAACTTGCCGCTCGCTCAAGGAATCAAATTCGAATGAGCAAAACAACAACAACAAAAACATTATATTGATATTTTCATAATAAAAAAAAACGCTTATGCTGAAAACTAATTTGATCTAAATTTCAAACTCACAAACTTTGTGTCCTATTTTTGCATAAATTTATAAAAAATTAACTTATAATTATAATTTAACATCAATTTCTAATTAGTAGGCAACCAAACATACTCCTACAGTTAATTATGAAAATATTTATTAATTAAAATAAAATTTGAAAAGCAAAATTTGAAAACTTTAACATTACAATTATTTCAATATTTCACATTTAACCAAATGTATATTAAACTTCGAAGTTTTAAAGTAAATTAGAAGGAAATTTCTGAAGTAACAAAACCTCTTTTATTAAAAGTTTAGTGAAACAAACTAACTAGATTTATTGTTATGGAAATGGCAATAAAAAAAATGTTTCTTCTATAGGCAACCAAATATACTTTAAGTCTATAACTATTATTTAAATAATTGGTGGAAGTGCCGGGTTTTGCAATCTAATAGAAACAAAGAAATCTTAATAATATCGTTTTTATTGCTCTTTATTTCATTACACTTAAATCCACTAAAAATGCAGAAATCATCGGTGCTAAAAGTAAAGCAACAACAGAAAAAATAATAAATAAATTTGTGTCCAGTTGTAAAATATTCTTGTTTATTTTCCTGATACATTTAAAATCATCGTTATTTTCACGAAACACGTCTTCTTTAACTGTTTTTCTTTTTCTCTCTTTTTCAATATTTTCAATGCGTTGTACAAACTTTGTTGTACAAAATTTAAAATTTAAAAAAAACGAAACGAAGTTATAAACTTTCGATAAATCTGATTATTATTGTTGCGCATTCAAAGAGAAAACCATATGTAAAATCATACAAAAAAAAAAACAACAAATATTTACGTGGATTATTAACAATGTAATAACATTCATAATATCAACTACTAACAGATCGTTCAACAAACGCACTAGAGGTGAGTGCTCATTAAATATTATCATTAAATATTATTATTCAAATATCATCAATCAATTATCATTATTATCGTTACAATACACATATTGTTGTCGCCTTCATTTATTTATTTACTTTCCCATCTTCATCATCATCATCGTCATTATTATTAGTATATATTTATTTTTTTTATATATATATAAATTATT